>NC_063360.1:36804935-36823165 GCF_021869965.1 Rhincodon typus | reverse complement strand
CTCCATCTCCAAACACACCTGGACATGAAGACAGGTAGACAGCTGGCAGCTATGATCCTCTCCATGGCCCACTGCCTGGACCTGCTAATGGCCAACGAGGCCAGGCCCAGGAGCAGATTGATGGGAGATCCTCTGACTTATTCACCCCTCCACACCGGATCCCCAAAGATCAGGAGCATGGGACTGAAGTGCAACCAAATGCATAGCAAAAGATCTTTCAAATAAGTAAAAAGGGAGTGCAATCACTCACAAGAACTCAGCTCTTAAATACAAAGTCCATTGAACATTATCTGTTCTCAATCAACTCTGGAACTGTTGTTTGTTGGAGTGTTAAAGGGACGTGCGTTTCTAACTTTGACAGCAGGATTCCAGAGACACCAATCTGACAACTCATGGTTTTCACATCCTGTTGAAGAATAGACATTGGCCATGGGGACCTGTGAGAACTCCCATTGCTTGATTCTCACTCAGAGGTTAAATGCCATCATTACTGTAATAAAACAAAGAACTGTGGATGCTGAAGATCTAAAACAAAAGCAGAAATTGCTGGAGAAACTCAACAGGTCTGGCATCATATGTGGTGAGAAACAGAGTTAACATTTTGAGCTGTGAAGCGGGGTCTCTGAACCTGAAATGTTAACTCTGTTTCTCTCTCCACGGATGCTGCCAGACCTGCTGAGTTTCTCCTGCACTTTTTGTTTTTATTTCATTATTACTGTTCTGGCGTAAAGTCTCCAACCTACAACCTAACTATATGGAAACCTATTAAATTCTAGCAGGACTAGACAGGTTAAATGCAGGAAGGATGTTCCTGATGACCAGGGAGTCCAGAACCAGGGGCCACAGGCTAAGGATCAGGGTAGGGCATGTTGGACACAGATGAGGAGAATTGTCTTCACTCAGAGAGCGGTGAGCCTGCAGGATTCTCTGCCACAGAAAGTGGTTGAGGCCAAAACATTGAATGGAAAATAGTTAATATTGTCCCATTGTTTAGAAAGAGTAACAGGAATAATCCAAGAAATTAAAGGCCTGTGAGCCTCACATCAGTTGTAGGGAAATTGTTAAAGAATCCCTACAGTGTGGAATTAGGCCATTCAGCCCAACAAGTCTACAACCAACCCTCCAAAGATCATCCCACCCAGAACCCCCTATCTTATCCCAGTATCTCCCATGGCTAATGCACCCAGCCTGCACATCCCTGAGCACTACGGGCAATTTAGCGTGGCCAACCCATCTAACTTGTGCACCTTTGGACTGTGGGAGGAAACTGGAGCACCAAGTGGAAACCCACACAGACACGGGGAGAATTTGCAAACTTCACACATACACAGTCACCCGAGGGTGGAATCAAACGCGGGTCCCTGGCACTGTGAGGCAGCAGTGCTACCCACTGAGCCACTGCTATTATTATTGGAAAAGATTCTCAGGGACAAGATCTATATGCATTTAGAAGTAAATGGACTGATTAGCGATAAACAGCATAGTTTTGTGCGGGGGAGGTTGTGCCTCACTAATTTGATTGAGAGTTTTTTGAGGATGTGATGAAGATGATTGATGATGGAAAAGCGTTTGATGGTGTTGACATGGACATGGTCCCTCATGGCAGACAGGCACGAAAGGTCACATGGTATCAGGGGTGAGTTGGCAAGATGGACACAGAACTGGCTTAGTCATAGGAGACAGAGGGTAGAGGTGGAAGGATGCTTTTTCAGAATGGAGGGTTGTGACTGGGGTGTTCATTAGAGAGAGGCGGCTGATGGTGGTTTAACCTGAGGGTCACCACACACCTCAGGTAAGGAGAGTCTTATCAGAGTAACTTCAGCTGATGTAGGAATTGAACCCACACTGTTACCATCACTAATCAGCAGTCCAGCCAACTTAGCTAACTGCAATATTACCACTCACCAGCACCACAGGCTAATACTCTGGCGACCTGAGTTCAAATCCCCCTATGGCATCTGATGGAATTCAATGAACAAATCTAGAGTTAAAATTTAATCTTAATAATTGAGACTATGACAACTATAATTGATTGTTATAAAATCCTTTAGGGAAAGCAATCTGCCATTCCTACCTGGTCTGGTCTACATATGATTTCAGACCCACAGCAATGTAGCTGACTCTGAACTGCCCTCTGACATGACCTAGCAAGCCACTCAGTTCAGGGGCAATTAGGGATGGGCAACAAATGTTGGCCCTGCCTGTGACACCTGGATCCCATGAAAGAATAAGAAAAATTTATAATTGCTCAGGGATTTGACATGATGTGTGCATGTTTTCCCTTAGCTGAGGGTTTAAATCTCAGAGCAAGGCTTTGAAGACACTGAGATGAGGAGACATTTTTTCATGTTCTTTCCATTGCAAGTCAGAGATGGTTGTGCACTATTGGAATTCCTGACCCCAGACAGTTGTTGGTGCTCAGTCACTGGGGAGTTACCAGCTTTGTAGTGTTATCGCTAGACTATTAATCCAAAAACTCAGCTAATGTTCTGGGGACCTAGGTTTAAGTCCTGTCACAGCAGACAGTGGAGTTTGAACTCAATTTTTAAAAATCTGGAATTAAGAATCTACTGAAGACCTTGAAATCATTGTCAATTGTCAGGAAAATCTCATCTGGATTCATTAATTTCCTTTAGGGATGGAAATCTGCCATCATCACCTGGTCTGGACTACATGTGACTCCAGAACCACAGCAATGTGGTTGAAACTTAACTGCCTTCTGAAATGGCCTTGCAAGTGATTCAGTTCAAGGCCAGCTAGGGACAGGCAATAAATACTGGCCAGCCAGCAACGTCCACGTCTCACAAATGAATAAAACATTCAAGACTGCGATTGACAGACATTTTCAGACACAAAAGAGAATCAGTGGAATTGCGGTTGAGTGGACAAGTTGAGCAAATGAAGGTCGGCCATAGCTGTATTGGATGGCACAGCAGGTTGGAAGGGCCGAATGGCTGGCTCCCGATCCTTTTTCTTATGTTGTTGTTTCTTTCTAATGCCACTTATCCAACCTTATCAAAGAAAGGGAGGCCTGGTGATTAGGATGGAACAATGGCTCAGCGGTTAGACTGCTACCTTACAGTGCCAGCAACCTGACTTCAAACGCAGCACTAGGTGACTGTCTGCATGAATTTTGCACATTCTCCTCGTATCTGTGTGGGTTTCCTCTGGGTGCTTCATTTTCCTCCCAAAGACCAAAGATGTGCAGACTGGGTGGGTGGGCCATGGCCAATACACGGATGGGGTGGGTCTGGGTGCAATGCTCTCCAGGGACTCGATGGACTGAATGGCCTGTTTCCACACTGTAGGGATTCTATGAAATCAATATTTTAGTCATATCTGGAGAGATATACTGATGATTTGCAGCAATCATGCTGGGATATTTATGTTAGCTTTTGGGTTAGGCAGAACTGAACAATTTAATGATTTTTCATTCAAGCTCCTGGTATTTGTAAACGTGCCCTACACTCTCAGGCTTGGGCTCAGACTAAGCATTTCAAGTATTCAGGTACTACACTCAGCATTGCCATACTGCAAGGACAGGGCTCGGTAAAGTGGAAACTGACAGCTTTGTAATTATTTTTGATCAACCTATTTGGACACGTTATAACACATTCAGGGCAGGAGGTGGTGAACTTGGGTTCAGAGATAGGGACACTACAACCCCATGATTGCATTTAAACCTGGCAAGTTGAATTACTAGACCAGTGACATTAATACAACACCACTGCCTCCTCTAGTGTCAGACATAATGGAATCCAATAGATTGAGAACGTTTACAATAAAATCTCATATAATGTAATCCTACATAATGTAGCCCTATGTAATGTATCCCATACAGTGCGGATCTGGAGAATATAACCCTATAGAATTTAACCCTATACAAGTATAACCCTATTTTTCTTGCTGGGAATGGCTTCATTCCAGGCTTCTCAATAAAAACATTAAGCTTTAATTCTGGGAATTGCAAGGAAGGTCGTGGAAAGTTATTAATCCCAGGTCTAGGAAATTAGCGCCATCTTTCACCTAATTTTCAAACACGGCTCAATTGTAAATTGCATCTTGATGCTCTGATGTAAGACTGCAATAACAAACTCTTTACAGTGGCCACCTCCACACTGCAACCACCCCTCAGCGGGGTCCAGACCAGATTTCCTGCAAAAACCTCGGAAGCAGGGATTCCAGTCACTCAGTCAGGAATTCTCAGTTTGGGTGCTAACGACTGAACCACAGGCATTACAGCAGAAAGCTTCCTCAAGGAATAATGGGTTCACCTGAAGAGTACTCTGTGGATAATAACAGATACTTGGGAGGGAGTTACAGACTGGAATCTAATCGAGAGGTTCGGGATGGTTTATATACAGGATAACAAATACCCGGGAGTGAGTTACAGATTGGAATTTAATCGAGGGGTTCAAGGTGGTTTATATACCGAATAACCGATTCCTGGGAGTGAGTTACAGACTGGAATCTAATCGAGGGGTTCGGGGTGGTTTATATACAGAATAACAGATACCCCGGGAGGGAGTTACAGACTGGAATCTAATCGAGTGGTTTGGGGTAGTTTATGTATAGTATAACAGATACCTGGGAGAGAGTTACAGACTAGGCTATCTCTCCAGGGAAGTGAGTTTCTGTCCAGCTCAGGAACAAAAACAGAAGTTGCTGGAAAAGCTCAGCAGGTCTGGCAGCATCTGAGAAGGAGAAAACAGAGTTAACGTTTCGGGTCCGGTGACCCTCCCTCCGAACTCTGACCTGGTTCAGTGTATTTTGATGATAATTAACAAGATCTGAGTCGAAGTGGGAATTAATTCTGCAATCAGGAGGAAATCAAGGCAATTGAGTGCTAAGTGGTTATTTCCTGTTTGGGCTGCTCTGAAAGTAAAGAAATATATTTGTAAATCATTTCAATGTGCAACAATCGGCAAAGATCGCGAGCAATTTTGGCTCTAATTTTTCTAAAGAACTTTTTAAACTCCTTTTAAAGCTGCAGGAATGTTGGCTGAAAAGAAATCTGCCCGTCACCTTTCTGACACGTCAACAAAGTACACACTTCCTTAAAACTTTCTTCAAAAGTTTTGTTAGAAGTTATGAACGATTACCAATTAAACAAAACACACAAACAAACGCAAAACACTGAACACCACTCACTCTGTGAACAGGCGAGGCCAATACAGAGACAAATATAAAAGATTTCCTCTAATCTTGGAGCCATCATCTTCCAGGTAGCTTCCCCGTCTCACTGCCCACATTAAAAGGTGTTCAACCAATATTTTCACTCTTAAAGCGGGGATGTTCCAGGTGTTCCAGGGCAGTGCGGCACTGCGCCCCCTGTCGTCTAGAGTCCGCCATTACCGAACAGGTAGAAATGACCCAAAGCCCACACCTGATCCCAAGACAAACCAACCGACATTCCCTGTTCCCACTACCTGACATTCCAATACTTCATCCCCTCCCTCTTACCTCACACCTACCCCCAATACACACCCTCCGCCATCTGCCCAACCACACCATCTCACTCATCCCCTCTGCCCAACAACACCCCCTCATTCACTCCCTCACTCACTTCCTCCATCAAACTACCCCCACATTCACCCCTTCATCCACATCCTGTCCCTTACCCCTCTTCCCCATCTCCTATTCCGCCACACCCTCACCCCTCCCTTTTCCTCCCTTACACCCTGCCTCGATCCCACTCCAACAGGCCCTCCCTCACCCTCTTTCTCACACCTCCTTCACCCCACTAACCATTCGTTACTCCACACACTTCCCACTTCCTCAACCTCCATTCCCTTGACCCTCTACCCCAGTCCCTCAGTCCCTGATTCCCAGTCCCTCAATAACCCAGGCACTCAATATCCCAGTCCCTCATTATCCCAATCCCTCAATATCCCAGGCCCTCACTATCCCAGTCCCTCACTATCTCAGTCCCTCACAATCCCAGATCCTCACTATCCCAGACCCTCACTGTCACCAACCCTCACTGCCCCAATCCCTCACTCTCCCAGTCCCTCAGTTCTCTCTTGTTGAACTCTGAGTCTAGCTGTGAGCTGAGTTTGAGGTACTCCTGAAATGTTGAAATTAAAGTGAATTTTCTGGTTCCACATGCTGGGGAATCAGGTCTTGCTACATTTTCGTTATCAAAAATCCCTGGTATGTTTTGAACTATAAGTGATTTAAACAAACCATTTGTGCTGCCTGTGGATTTACTCAGTGGATCTCCTGTCTCAAGCCTGTAACCTCCAGTAGGGTCAGACATGGACTTGTTGCTGCAACATTTGGAGCAGATTGGGTGGGAAATTTGACTCTTCAGTCTACCCTTCCTCTGTCCACAAAACTGTCAACCCCCACCCCGACTCCAGTCACGTCCCTTCTTCCAGAACCCCTCCCTCACCCCAGTAAGCTCCTTACCCTGGGTAACCCCCAGCCCAATGTCCCCATTCCTCACTGTCTCCAGTCTCTAATGACCACCCCTTTCCCAACATCGCTTACCCCCAGGAGCCAGTAACTTGCCCTCCCAAGATATCCTCATGACCATCCCCCAGACATCATTCTGCTGTCTTGAGTAACCATTTCACTCATTGAACACAACCTTCTGCTGACAACCCCTCCTCTCCCACACCCCAGCAAGTTCCCTCCACAACATCCTACTCCTCCACTTTGAGTAGTCCTGCATACCCACTGTAACGCACACCTCCCCAACCCTCCCCCTCTTCCTGTCCCACCCCTACCCTGGGAATCTATTCCATTGGAAAGTCCAGCTTGCCCCACCCTGTCTGTGTCACAGCCACTGAACCCAGATCCCCCTGCCCCCCCACACCCCCCACTCCTCAACCTGCGATGCTGCACTATGTCAGTGTACATTGTCTACCTTCAGGTGCAGCGCGAGCCTGCAACTCTGAAGGTTTGATAAGAGCCCATCAACAGAGGCAAAGCTTATTGAAGGTGGGCAGGAACGTGGAGCTGAGGCCACAAACAGATCAGCCATGATCTCATCGTATGCTAGAACAGGCTTGAGGGGCCAAATGACTACATGTCTTGGTTTGATTTGCTTTGATTTATTATTGCCACGTGTATCGAGATACAATGTAAAGTATTGTTCTGCATGCTATCCAGGCAAATCATACCTTACATAAGTACACCAGAATATAGTGTTGCAGTTACAGAGAAGGTACAGAGAAAGATTAACTCCAATATATGAGAAGTTTGTTCAAAAGTCTGATAACAGCGGGGAAGAAGCTGTCCTTGAATCTGTTGATACGTGTTTTCAAACTTTTGTATCTTCTGCCCGATGGAAGAAGGTGGAAGAGAGTATAACCAAAATGGGAGGGGTCTTTCATAATGTTGGCTGCTTCCCTGAGGCACTGGGAAGTACAGACAGAGTCAATGAATGGATGGTGGTTTATGTGATGGCCTGGGCTGTGCTCACAACTCTCTGTAGTTTCTTGTGGTCTTGGGAAAAGTAGTTGCCATATCACACCGTGATGCATCCAGATAGGATGCTTTCTGTGGTGCGTCTATAAAAATTGGAAAGAGCCACTGTGTGCATACTGAATTTCCTTAGGAAGTAGAGGCATTGGTGTGCTTTCTTGGCTGTAGCGTTGATGGGTGGACCACAATAAATCGTTGGTGATGTTTAACTCTGAGGAACTTGAAGGTCCTTCTCAATGGTTGTGTTCCTCCCTCACTGCATCACTATCACCCTTGTCTCATATAAGCTACTGCCTTCTAGTTTGGAAATAAAGGTTGATCCCCTGCGCTTAGGTCAGAGTGGACATAAGACTATAAGAAATAGGCCATTCGGCCCCTCAAGCCTTTCCGCCATTCAATGGGATCATGGCTGTTCCAACATTCCTCAACTTTTCTGTCCTTTCTCTGTAACCCTTGATTCCCTGACTGATCGAGAATCTATCTATCTCAGCTGTAAATATACATGAGGACTCTGTCCCCACAGCTCTCTGTGGCAAGGAATTCCAAAGATTCACAGCCCTCTGAGAGAAGAAATTCCTCCTCATCTCAGTCTTAAATTGGTGCCCCTTTATTCTGAGACTGTGCCCTCTGGTCCTAGACTCTCCCATGAGGGGAAACATCCTCTCAGCATTGACCCTGTCAAGTCCTTTAAGAATCCTACATGTTTTAATGAGATCACCTCTCATTCTTCTAAAGTCCAAGGAGTAGAGTTCCACCTATTTAATCTTTGCTCATAAGACAATCTCTCCACATCAGGGATCATTCTGTTGAATCTTTTCTGAACTACATCCAATTAAATAATATCATTTTCTTTAATAATGGCTCTAAAACTGCTCACAGTGCTTCAGATGTGGTCTCCCCAATTATACGAATATAGCTTTGGACCTGATCCTCCATTCAATATGGATCTTGGCTGATCTGGTTCCTTCACATTCCCACCTAACCCCAAAACCCTTTCACCCTCCTCTCCTCCCATATCAGAAATCTATCTCTGCTTTCAAAATTTTCAAACACTCTGCTTCTATCACCTTTTCAGGAACTTCAAACTTCACAACTCACAAACGTCAAAAGGAAAATCGAAAGTCTCTCCATCTCTGTCCTAAACAGGTGACTTCTTATTTTAAAGAGTGACCCCCTTGTGTTAGATTCCCCACAAAAGGAAATATCCTGTCCACGTCCATGGAGGGCAATTTATTCATTTAATCAGATTGCAAACCTTTCTTAAAAACAATAACTTGCATTTATTTACCCCATTTAATGTTATAAAACATCCCAGATGCCTCACATTGCGTTATGAAGCAAAATTTGACTCTTAAAATCATATCTGGGCAGACGTCAAAAAACTTGGGCAAAAAGACAGGATGTGAGGATTGGATTGAAAGAGGCAAAGTTTATGGCAAGAACATGGAAGTTGAAAGACCAGTCGACTAAAATCACATCCACCACCAGCGCAGTGATTAAAATATTTTTTTTCTTTATTTGTTCATGGAACAAGGGCATTGCTGGCTAGGCTAGCATTTAGTGCCCATCTCTAAATGCCCAGAGGATGGTTAAGAGTCAACTACATTGCTGTGGGTCTGGAATCACACGTAGGCCAGACCAGGTAAGGATGGCAGTTTCCTTCCCTAAAGGACATTAGTGAACCAGATGGGTTTTTCCAACAATTGGCAATGGATTCATGGTCATCATTAGATTCTTAATTCCAGACATTTTATTTAATTCAAATTCCACCATCTGCCATGGCAAGATTCAAACCTGGGTCCCCAGAACATTATCTGGGTCTCTGGATTAACAGTCCAGCGATAATACCACTAGGCCATCGCCTCCCCTTAGAATAGGTAAGAATTGGGAGAACACAGAAATCTCCGAGAGTTGTTGAGCAGGAGGTGATTTCACAGACAAGGGGAGGGTGAGGCCATGGAAGAATTTGCAAACAAGGATGTGAAGTTAAAATCACCTCACATTCCAAAGCAATAACAAATTTTACAGAAAAGCAAACTGGTCTGTCCAGGGACTCAGTCTATTTCTCTGAGACCAAGAGTTAAACTATTTGTTACCCACAACAACAACAAAAACGGAAGTTGCTGGTAAAGCTCAGTAGGTCTGGTAGCATCTGTGAAGGGAAAAACAGAGTTAACATTTCGGGTCCTTTCTTGGGAAATGTTAACTCTGTTTTTCCCTTCACAGATGCTGCCAGACCTGCTGAGCTTTTCCAGCAACTTTGTTTTTGTTACTGATTTACAGCATCTGCAGTTCTTTCAGTTTTTATTAGTTATCCAGTTTGTTTAGTTTTTCTCCTGTAAGATTAAGCTGGATCTGATGACACTTGAAATATTAATGGATATAATTTAGCATAAAGCCTGGTTCCCATTGGACGTATGACTTTAATTATAGATAGGTGCAACACAGCCAAATGTTTGAAGCAGTGCAATGCAGTAAAGTCAATAATTTATTCAGGATCTTGCTGGGTATTGTAAAATCAAGTCAATACAATTTATACACTGTGGATTCATCTAAGGATTTATACCATTCCCAACTGTATAAAATTCCAACAAAACAAATTCTGTTCTATTGCAATGAAACCCAAAAGAGTAAACCACTTCCCACTTAATCCTACAATGCACAACCTTGACTGACAAATTTCCTCCCATTCATAACAAACATACAGTATCCCAAAGGTGTGAATTGTTCCCATTCATACTCACTGGAACAAACCTAACCTCAGGTTGTACAATGGAGGGGGACAGTGGAAGAAGAGATTTCACACAGACAGCCGGTAGAATGGGACAAAGTTTATGACAAAGGGCTATTGAGACAGAAACAAAAACAGAAACAGAAATTGCTGCAAAATCTCAGTAGGTCCGGCAGCATCTGTGAAGAAAAAGCAGAGTTAACATCTTGGGTCAAGTGACCCTTCTTCAGAGCGGAACTTCTTTTTCAGAGACTGGTGCAGCATTTAAAAGGCAGAAGAGGACATTCCCTAAAATGCTGCTATTCAAGAGGGCATTGGATGATAATTTGGACAAGAATAATGTGCAAGGAAATGGGGAAAAAGCAGAAAATTCGCACAAGGTAATAATGGTTGTTTAAAATATCAGTGCAAGTACTATGGGCCGAATGGTATCCTTCTGAGATGTAATAGAATCATAGAGATATACAGTACAGAAACAGATCCTTCAGTCCAACTTGTCCATGTTGATCAGATATCCTAAATTAATCTAGTCCCATTTGCCAGCATTTGGCCCGTTTCCCTCTAAACCCTTCCTGTTCATGTTGCCCCTTAGGTACCCTTTAAACCTATGTTAAACCTGTGCTCTCTAGTTTTGGATTCCCCTAACCTGGGAAAAAGATCTTGCCTATTCACCCTATCCATGCTTCTCATGATTTACATACCTCTATAAGGTCACCCCTGAGACTCTGGCGCTCCTGAGAAAATAGCCCCAGCCTTTTCAGCCTCTCCCTATAGCTCAACCTTAAATCTGTGATAAAAGAGAAAGCTGAAATAATGTGAGGAAAATGAAAGGTCAGACTTGACAAACCTACATGAGGTGCTAGTACCAGCAGACGGAGAATGGACAGAATGGCTGTTTTGTGCAGGAATCCCTGATACTGACTCATTGACACTTTAGGTGATGATAAACTCAGCCCATAGTATCAAAGGAACATATGGTTTACTGTGTTCGTACTAACCTTAATATTAGCTTTTCTTATTTGCTGTCAGTTAGTTGTACTGCAGTTTTATTTGGGGACGCAATTATCTGGTGGTATTATCACTGGTGTTAATCAAAAGGCCCAGGGAATGTTCTGGGGATGGGCAATAATGCCCTCATCCTGTGAATGAATAAAAAGGAAGTTTTGTTCAATGGCCATCTTCCTGCTATGTCCGAATATTGTAAGTTCAAAGTCTAACCAAAGTTACTCAAGAACAGCATCTACCGTGGCTGAAATCCAGGGCAATACTGGGGGGTGGGGGGAGTTGCTTTGCACCAATACACCAGCCACTTTTCTGAAGATTCAGATCCCAAAGGGGCATTCCTCCTCATGTTTTGGCCCCCAGTCACTGTTCCCAAAAGATTAGTGAGCTGCTCCCAATGGAACACAGACCAGGAGGTGGTGCACAGCACTGCAGGGCACGGTTACTGGGCTAGTAATCAACAGAATGTGAGTCTCCAATCCCACAAGGGCAATTTCTCAGAGTTTGAGTTCAGCTTTAAGAAATGCAAAACAGCTGAAAGTGTGGCAAAATTGTCATAAAAACCCAACTGGTTCACTAATAGGGTTTAGAGATGGAAATCTGTTGTCCTTACACAATCTGATGGCATGGCGAGTCCTTCGATGTACAATTCTGTTAGCAGAGTTTCATGCAGGGATGCAATTACTGAAAATGAATAAAAGAAAGGGAACGGTCATTTATGCGCAATGATATTCACATGACTGCAGAATTTAATCAACATTAACATAAATAGCCACCAGGTGGCAGCAAGGTAACACAGGGAGATATATAGGAACAGGAGGAGGCCATTCAAATCTACCTTGACCCCCCCACACCCCCTGAGCCTACTCTGCTATTCAATAGGATCATGGCTGATCTGACATTCCTCATGTTCCACTCTCCTGCCCTTTCCCTGTAACCCTTGATTCCCTGACTGGTCAAGGATCCATCTTTATCAGCCTTAAATATATACATAGACTGCCCCCACAGCTCTCTGAGGTAACAAGTTCCAAAGACTCACAACCCCCTGAGAGAAGAAATTCCTCCTCAATCATCCTTAAGTTGGTGCCACTTTATTCTGAGACCATGCCGTCTGGTCCTAGACTCTCCCATGGGGGGAGTCACCCTCTCAACCCTGTCAAACTCTTTAAGAATCCTGGATGTTTCGATGAGATCACCTCATCCTTCTAAACTCCAGTGAGTAGAGTCCCAACCTGTTTAGCCTTTGCTCATAAGGACAATCCCTCCATATCGGGAATCATCCTAGTGAACCTTCTCTCAAATGCCTCCAATGAAACTCTGTTTCTCTCCACAGAAGCTGCTGAGTTTCTCCAGCACTTTCTATTTATATCATGGATACCAGGGCATTGTGTAGCTGAAGCATGACTTCTATTTCCTAGTGTTCTGGTCCTTGAGAGAGGAAGGCCAGTATTCAGTTAGCCTTTCATGTGAATGATTTGTGTACCTACCCACCAACCTCTTCCCATTCAAGGTTCTTTGAATCTTCACTGGCTGCAGATTTTCACCTGCTGGTAATTCAGATCTAAACCTCACATGAAGCAACATGGTAATCCATATTGAGCACAACCTCACAGCCAGACACTGAACAACAGCACCGGCCCCACCCCTAATCTGAGCCCTCTAAAGCCCTGGGATGTGGAGAAGAAACATCACTGGTAGCAGAGACTAAGACCTGAGGGCACAGCCTCAGAGTGAAGGGGCAACCCTTTAGACTGAGGTGAGGAGGAATTTCTTCAGCCAGAGGATGGTTAGTCTGTGGAACTCATTTCCACACAGGGCTGTGGAGGCCAAGTCATTGAGTATATTTAGGACAGAGGTACACGGGTTCTTAATCTTTTCGTATTCATTTGTAGGATGTAGGATGTAGGATGTAGGTGTCACTGGGCCAGCATTTCTTGCCCATCCCTAGTTGCCCTTGAGAAGGTGGTAGTGAGCTGCCTCTTGAACTGCTGCAATCCTGCTGCAATATTCAAACTGCATATCATCAGTCCCATGGAACACAGGATGACAGCTCAGACACCACGGCACGGTGACTCAGTGATTAGCACTGCCGTCTCACAGTGCCAGGGACCCCAGTTCAATCTGAGTACTGCACAAGGACTATCTGTATGGAGTTTGTATGTTCTTCCCGTGTCTGTGCAGCTTTCCTATGGGTGCTCCAGGTTCTTCCCACGATCCAAAGATGTGTAGGTTAGGTGGATTGGCCAAGGGAAATGTGGGCTTATGGGGATAGGGTAGGGGAGTGGATTTGGCTGGGATGCTTGTTGGAGGGATTCTATGATTCTACATGTTGAAAGCATCATGCCAGATGCTACAACAATGGCACACATTCATCTGCAATGACACCACACTGCAGAGTGAAGATACACAACTGAGTACTGCACAAGGACTAGACCTGGTCATTTTGGACATCTACTGAAGTATTGTCTAATTTGTAGAGATGATGTTTGTGTTGGAAAAAGGGTTCCTGTTCTTTAAAAACAAAGAGTGTTGTATTATTGTACAGAGTCCCAGGCATCATGTTATTACATAGGTACCTTAGAAAACAGATAGATTATACCACACATGTGATGGTCCAGTCTAAAGGTCCTCAATCACTGTCAGTAGTCACATTGCAATGGAGTCAGTGCAATTTGGAGTCATTAAACCAGCTATCTGCAGTGCTACTATCATATGTTATAACACTAACATCAGTATGTATAGAACCCAGACTGTGTTGGTCTAAGATATTTTAGCAGTATAAATAGTGTTGTTAATTAAGGTCGAATGATCTGTCTTAACAAGAACCTAGTCTTTGAAGTGTATGTTACAGGGGTTAACATATAGGGAAGCAAGCAGACTGTATCATATTGACAGTGATATTTGGCCCAAGAAGCCACAGTGACTGTGTGGTTTGATATAGAATAGAGTCTGTACAGCATGGCTACAGTACAATGTGAGTACAGTGCAGTGCAGGCACAGCATTGAGTGGATACAGTATAGAGTGTGGGGTTTGGTACAGTGTAGGATATATAGAAACAGGAATAGGCCATTCAGTCCATCAAGCCTGCCCTGCATTTCGATGTGATCATGGCTAATCAAACACTTCAATATCTATTATTCCCCCAATCCCCGTAAGCTTGTACCTCACTGGGCATCAGAAATCTATCAAGCTCTACTTTAAACGTATTTACTGAGCTCCCGCAGTCCTCTGTGGGAGAGAATTACAAAGCTTCACAGCCCTCCAAATAAAAAAAAATTCACCTTCTCGGACCTTAGTAATTTTTAAATCGTGCTCCCTGATTCTAGACTCCCCAGCCGGGGAAACATCTTACTTGCACATACCCTGTCTAACCCTTTCAGTATTTTGTAGGTTTCAATGAGGTCACCTCTTATTCTTTGAAACTTTTATTAACATAGGCCCAGTCTGCCCAATCTCTCTTAACAGGATAGTCCCAACATCCCAGAAACAAGTCTGGTGAACCTTTGTTGCACTCCCTCTATGGTAATAGTATCTTTCCTGAGATAAGGAGACTAAATCTGCCCATGGCACTCCAGGTGTGGTCTAACCAAGGGTAATGCAATCCTCCAATACCCCTATCCTCAAATCCACTTATGGTAAAAGCTAACATCCCATTAGCCTTCCTACGGCTTGCTGGACCTGCATGCTAACCGTCAGTGATTTATTAACAAGGATCCCCAGGTCCCTTTGTACATCTATACTTTCCAACCTCTTAACATTTAAGAAATACTCTGCACCTCTGTTCCTCTGACCAAAGTGGATAATCTCACATTTTTCCACATTACATTTCATTTACCATGTTCTTTCCCATTCATTAAGCCTGTCCAAATCATTTGAAATGCCTTTACATCTTCCTCACAACACACATTACCACTTAGCTTTGTACCATCTGCCAAGTTGGGGGTATTACATTTAGTCCTGGCTATGGCTTTAAGAGGTGTATTTTGTCCTGGTCTTTTGATTTGAAGAGAGGTTTTAAGAGCTGTCTATGAAAGTCTATAAGGCAAACAACTTGTGAGAACTTGGGACAACAAGGTGCAGGGCTGGATGAACACAGCAGGCCAAGCAGCATCAGAGGAGCAGAGAGGCTGACGTTTCGGGCCTAGACCCTTCATCAGAAAAGGGGGAGGGGAAGGGGGTTTTGAAATAAATAGGGAGAGAGTGGGAGGCGGATAGAAGAGGGATAGAGGAGAGGATAGGTGGAGAGGAAACAAGCAGGTCGAAGAGGCGGGGATGGAGCCAGTAAAGGTGAGTGTAGGTAGGGAGTTAGGAAGGGGATAGGTCAGTCCAGGGAGGACGGACAGGTCAAGGGGGCAGGATGAGGTTGGTCGGTAGGAGATGGAGGTGCGGCTTGAGGTGGGAGGAGGGGATAGGTGGGAGGAAGAACAAGTTAGGGAGGCAGGGACGAGCTGGACTGGTTTTGGGATGCGGTAGGGGGAGGGGAGATTTTGAAACTTGTGAAATCCACATTGATACCATTGGGCTGCAGGGTTCCCAAGTGGAATATGAGTTGCTGTTCCTGCAACCTTTGGGTGGCATCGTTGTGGCACTGCAGGAGGCCCAGGATGGACATGTCGTCTGAGGAACGGGAGGGGGAGTTGAAATGGTTCGCGACTGGGAGGTGCAATTGTTTATTGTGAACCGAGCATAGGTGTTCTGCAAAGCGGGTCCCTGAGCCTCCGCTTGGTTTCCCCGATGTAGAGGAAGCCACACCGGGTACAGCGGATGCAGTATACCACATTGGCAGATGTGCAGGTGAACATCAGCTTGATGTGGAAAGTCTTCTTGGGGCCTGGGATGGGGGTGAGGGAGGAGGTATGGGGGCAGGTGTAGCACTTCCTGTGGTTGCAGGGAAAAGTGCCGGGTGTGGTGGAGCTGGAGGAGAGTGTGTTTTTTTTAGAAGTTGGAACAATAGAAGCAGCTTGAATGGGTGGGGTCAAGCTCCCCTAGAAACAGGATGTTTTTAATTTTCCAGTTTTTCTGTCACAGTTGCTGCTGGGGTCCTGAAGATGTGCAAACTTGTTTTTCATCCCTTGTTTACAGCTAAAGTCTGGGGCCTGTCTTCCTGCTGCTGAAGTTGCATGTGAGACAACCTGTTTTCTGAACCTGCCTTTAGTCAAGGGTGTGTTATTGGGATGTTACTATATTGGAACAGTTACTGTTTAGTAGTTAAATAATCTATTAGTCTGTTAAGTTTTCCAATAGAGTTAATTTATTCCTGAGTCTTTTTTCTTCTGTTGTATTTAACCTTAGTGCATGAATAAAGTGTGTTTTCCTTCAAATCTGGTAGCTTGACCAATTGAATTGCATCTGGAAGGCAACACTTTACACTTATCTTTAAAGTAAGAAAAAGTTACACTCTAGACTATCTTCTTAATATATTTTGAGGGGATTTGGTCTGGTCCACAATGGTCCCCACCTCCAAATCATTACAACACAGGAATGACCACTTGGGGACCCTGTAGCTTTTAGGACTCAACATCAAGTTCAATAATTTTAGGGCCTAAGCACATCCTTCATGAATGACCTATTTATTCCTACCCTCTGTTTTCTGTTTTGTAGCCAATTATTAATTCATGGCAATCCATTCCCATCTATCCCCATGTGTTTTAATTTTTATATGCAGGTATGACAGAGTTTGGTATAGTACAATGTGTATATCATATTGCGTGGGTATGGTACAGTGTGGGGTACAATACATTGTGGGTCCAGCACATACATTGAAGAACTGAAGACTCTTGTGTTACTATGAGCCAGCACTAATCTGGAGCAACAATTCAGTAGCCTTGTGTCATATAATTACGAATTGCCTTATCAGCCTCATACAGCCACAGCTTAGAGCTGAGGAAACGCACGCACCAAAAAGTCCACACCACGTAGACAAATATACACATGCTGACAACTCCCATCACGTAGCACACAGATACTGTGATATCAACATGTACTACTGCATGGGCACCAGCAACAAAATAAAATTGCATTGCTATAGCACCTTCCATGTGGTAAAACATTCCAAGGTGCTTCACAATAATCAAACAAAAGCAATAAACAAACCACAAAAAGTTTTTTTTTTAAATTCATTCACAGGATGTGGTTGATGCTGGCTGGACCAACATTTATTGTCCATCCCTAATTGCCCAGAGGGCAGTTAAGAGTCAACCACATTGCTATGGGTCTGGAGCCACATGTAGGCCAGACCAGGTAAGATGGCAGTTTCCTTCCCTAAAGACATTAATAAACCAGATGGGCTTTTCCCGACAATGGTTTCATAGCCATTATTATTAACTATTTTTCACTTTTAATTCGAGATTTTAATTGAATTCAAATTCCACCATCTGCCATCACAGGCCTCAAACTCAAATCCCCAGAACATTACCTCGGTCTCTGGATTAACAGTCCAGCGATAATACCACTGGGCCATCGCCAGGAAAGGAGGCTGAGATGATTCATCAATATCTATCCTTCACCTGTGTTCTCCCAAGCCTTGCCCTCTCTCCCATTGTCTGCGGCCACAATGTCATCATTGGTAGGTGGGGTATGAACTCGCTTTGATGCAGCCCTGCCTCTGTCTCCAACTTTGGTCACTCGTGCGTCTGGAGCACTTGAGGCCTTGTAGAAGTGGCCAAATTCTCTACACTGGTGGCACCACCAGCTCACTGGTCTGATACGCTCTGCCTTGCGTACACCAAATTCTCTCAAAGTCATTAAATGGTGAAGCTGGGAGGAGGGTGCATGATGACTGCATTGATGACAAGATTTGTTCCAATATGGCGGCAGAGTAGGATGCTCCTGCCGGAGCTCCTTTTCTCCGTCTGTGCTTTTTCTTTCTTTTTTCTTTGTTTTTCTCTCCGTTTTTCTTCATCATTTCCCTGACCACTGGAGGCAAATACTTGAGCAGCGGCAGGTGCCAGCAGCAAGTCCCCAGAGCAACAAGCCCCAGTACAGCGCGTGGGGTGTGAGTCCCAGACCAGTACATGGAGAAGCAGGCCCGGAGCAGTGTGTGTGGAAGCAGGCCCGGAGCAGTGT
>NC_063360.1:36801608-36804925 GCF_021869965.1 Rhincodon typus | reverse complement strand
AGGCCCGGAGCAGTGTGTGGGGAAGCAGGCCCGGAGCAGTGTGTGGGAAGCAGGCCCGGAGCAGTGTGTGAGGAAGCAGGCCCGGAAGAGTGTGTGGGGAAGTAGGCCCGGAGCAGTGTGTGAGGAAGCAGGCCCGGAGCAGCGCAGGCAGTGAGTTCCGGGTGGCAAACGGTGCAGGGGAGGCAGTCCTGGCACTTACCTTGAAGCAGTTGAGTGTCGGTATGGGAGCGGAGCGGGGCTTGAAGCGTAGCGGATATGGCTGTTAGACTGAGATCTAGCATGGGCAGTCAGACCACATGGAGGGCCTGTTCTGAGCCTATTTGAAATTTCCTACCTTACTGTAATGTCAACCCTTTAACTATGTCCTATTTTTAACTTATTTTTCAACTCTGTGAGCAATACAACTTCTTTTATCCCTCTGCTGTATCCAAGAATTATACCTAGATCCTTGTACCTAAGATGTTGCTATAAGAAGGCAGACATTATAAAAGTTTTTCATTGTACTCCTACAATGGAGTTCACATGTCAATAAAAGGATATTCTATTCTGTATCCTACACCTTCAGGGTTTCTTTGACCTGACATTTGTAGTCCAGATGCCAAACAGATTTTTGACCCTGTGCTGTTTCCAGCTAACTCAACGTACCTGGTGAGGAACGTCAGCATATTAACCAAAGAGACATGGGGTTGTGGACATCTAGAGTACTGCGTACAATTCTGGTCACCCTGCTATAGGAAGGATGTTATTAAACTGGAAAGGGTGCAAAAAAGATTTACAAAGATGTTACCGAGACTGGAAGGTTTGATTTAAAGGGAGAGACTGGATAGGCTGGGATTTTTTTCCCTGGAACGTAGGAAGCTGAGGGGTGACCTCATAGACGCTTATAAAATCTGATTAGCCAAGGTCTTTGCCCCAGGGTATGGGAGTCTAAAACTAGAGAACACAGGTTTAAGGGAAAAGATTTAAAAGGGACCTGAGATCAACTTTTTCACACTGAGGGTGGGGCATATATGGAATGAACTGCCAGAGGAAGTGGTAGAAATGGCACAATTATACTTAAGAGACATTTGGACAGGTACATGGTTAGGAAAGCTTTAGAGGGACATGGGCCAAATGTGGGCAAATGAGACTAGTTCAATTTAGGAAACTTGGTTGGCATAAACGAGTTGGATCGAAGGGTCTGCTGCCATGCTGTATGACTATATGATTCTGACTCTAAATGTCTACCCAGATCCACTGAATGTATTGTGGCTGGGCAGTTAGCATCCATCAATTTCTTTTCGTCATCACACTGAACTAAGATAAAGACAGTGGATCTTTGAATCTCGTCGGCCAATTTAATATCTAGGTCTTTTGTGGACTGAGATAACAAGGTGCAGAGCTGGATGAACACAACAGGCCAAGCAGCATCAGAGGAGCAGGAAGGCTGATGTTTTGAGCCTAGACCCTTCTTCAGAAATGGGGGAGGGGAAGGGGGTTCTGAAATAAATAGGGAGAGAGGGGGAGGCGGATAGAAGATGGATAGAGGAGAGGACAGGTGGAGAGGAAACAGACAGGTCAAAGAGGCGGGGATGGAGCCAGTAAAGGTGAGTGTAGGTTGGGAGTTAGGGAGGGGATAGGTCAGTCCAGGGAGGACGGACAGGTCAAGGGGGCGGGATGAGGTTAGTAGGTAGGAGATGGGGGTGGGGCTTGAGGTGGGAGGAGCGGATAGGTGGGAGGAAGGACAGGTTAGGGATGCGGGGACAAGCTGGGCTGGTTTTGGGATGCCATGGGGGAGGGGAGATTTTGAAGGTTGTGAAGTCCACATTGATACCATTGCGCTGCAGGGTTCCCAAGCGGAATATGAGTTGCTGTTCCTGCAACCTTCGGGTAGCATCGTTGTGGCACTGCAGGAGGCCCAGGATGGACATGTCGTCTGAGGAATGGGAGGGGGAGTTGAAATGGTTCGCGACTGGGAGGTGCAGTTGTTTATTGCGAACCGAGCGTAGGTGTTCTGCAAAGCGGTCCCCGAGCCTCCGCTTGGTTTCCCCGATGTAGAGGAGGCCACATCGGGAACAGCGGATGCAGTATACCACATCAGCAGATGTGCAGGTGAATATCTGCTTGATGTGGAAAGTCTTCTTGGGGCCTGGGATGGGGGTGAGGGAGGAGATGTGGGGGCAGGTGTAGCACTTCCTGTGGTTGCAGGGAAAAGTGCCGGGTGTGGTGGGGCTGGAGGGGAGTGTGGAGCGGACAAGGGAGTCATGGAGAGAGTGGTCCCTCCAGAAAGCAGATAAGGGTGGGGAGGGAAAAATGTCTTTGGTGGTGGGATCGGATTGCAGATGGCTGAAGTGTCGGAGGATGATGCGTTGCATCCGGAGGTTGGTGGAGTGGTATGTGAGGACGAGGGGGATTCTGTTTTGGTTGTTTTTGCGGGGACGGGGTGTGAGGGATGAGTTGCGGGAAATGCAGGAGACACGGTCGAGGGCGTTCTCGATCACTGACGGGGGGGAGGTTGCGGTCCTTGAAAAACGAGGACATCTGAGATGTACGGGAGTGGAATGCCTCATCCTGGGAGCAGATGCGGCAGAGGCGAAGGAATTGGGAATCGGGGATGGCATTTTTGCAGGAAGGTGGGTGGGAGGAGGTGTATTCTAGGTAGCTGTGGGAGTCGGTGGGCTTGAAATGGATATTGGTTTCTAGGTGGTTGCCAGAGATGGAGACAGAGATGTCCAGGAAGGAGAGAGAGGTAGTAGAGATGGTCCAGGTGAACTTAAGGTTGGGGTGGAAGGTGTTGGTGAAGTGGATGAACTGTTCGAGCTCCTCGTGAGAGCACGAGGCGGCGCCGATACAGTCATCAATGTAACGGAGGAAGAGGTGGGGTTTAGGGCCAGTGTAGGTACGGAAGAGGGATTGTTCCACGTAACCTTTTGTGGACTGAAATGGTTTTAAAAATGGACAAAAATGCTGGCTTCAAATGGCCACAGGCATTATCTGACCCACAAAGGTTGGCCAAGTTTCTAAAAACCAATGTAGATCAAAAGCCAGGCTGAGTTAGAACTAACATTTTACTCAAGAGAAATGAAACCAACATTCACCACCAAGGGAGGCATAAAAATGACCTCATCTCCTCGTTTGAATTACACCATTGTGAGAATCTTCACATATTGGAGATGAAACATCGCCTGCCATATTCATGGACACAACGAACCCAGCAGACATGGTATACATAGAAGCTCCCATTTCAAGAGGCTCCATCTTTGTCAGAGCTAGAATGGTATATTCTAGTCTACAGTAATGGGATAACAAGATGTAGAGCTGGATAAACACAGCAGGCC
>NC_063360.1:36786529-36801208 GCF_021869965.1 Rhincodon typus | reverse complement strand
AGCTGACGTTTGTGGTCTGGGGTCCAGACCCGAAACGTCAGCTTTCCTGCTCCTCTGATGCTGCTTGTCCTGCTGTGTTTATCCAGCTCTACATCTTGTTATCTCAGATTCTCCAGCATCGGCAGTTCCTACTATCTCTCTGTCATAAAATGGGCTGCTTTCAGCACAGTCAACTCATTTTCACCCATTCATGGTCCCTATTATCAGCTTTGCTTCCTCCCTTACTCACCATTATCCAGCCCTTCGTGTGTCTAACTGCAGTTCCTCTCTCTGTCTCTCTGGGCTCCATCTCGACCTATCACATACTCCTCCACCATCCTCCACCAACCCCAACCCCTCCTCCACCGTCTGTCTTCAGCATATATACCACTTTTCCTAGCTTCCATCAGTTCTGAAGAAGGAATCCGAAACATAAACTCTATTTCTCTCTCCACTGCCAGCCCTGTTGAGTTTCTACAACAATTTCTGTTCTTGTTACGGATTTCCAGCATCTGGTTCTTTGTTTTGGTTTGGAATTCAGTTAGATCCTTTCTTACAGAGCCAGCACAGGCTTAATGGGCTGACCAATGTCCTTCTTTACTCCAGAATATTATGAAGAAACTATTTGGAGTCGTAGAGTCATACAGCATGGAAACAGGCCCTTTAGTCCAACTAGTCCATACCAACCAAGTTCCCAAACTAAACTAGTCCCACTTACCTGCGTTTGGCCCATATCCCTCCAAACCTTTCCTATTCATGTACTTATTCAAATGTCTTTTAAATGATGTAACTGTACCCGCATCCACCACTTTCTCTGGCAGCTCATTCCACACATGAATCACTCCCTGTGTAAAGACTTTGCCCCTCATGTTCTTTTTAAAACTTTCTCCTTAAAATATGCCACCTAGTTTTGAACTGCCGCCCTCACCGCCCCTCCCCCCCCCGGGAAAAGACCCTTGCTATTCACCTTATCTATGTCCCTCATGATTCTATAATCCTTTATAAGGTCACCCCTCAACCTCCTTCGTGCCAGTGACAAAAGTCCTATCCAGCCTATTTGTATAACTCAAACCCTCCATTCCCAGCAACATCCTGGTAAATCCTTTTTGAAGCCTTTCCAGTTTAATAATATCCTTCCTATTAATAGGGCAACCAGAACTGTACACAGTACTGCAGAAGAGGCCTTACCAACCTCAATATGAATTCCCATATTCAAAGGTCTGAGCAATAAAGGCAAGCATGCTAAATGCCTTCTTACCCACCCTGTCTACCTGCGATGCAAATCTCAAAGAATTATGTACCTGAACCCCTAGGTCTCTCTGTTCTACAACACCATCCAGGGTCCTACCATTAATAGTATAAGTCCTGCCCTTGTCAATAGGTGTGAGGCTGGAAAAGCCAGCAGGTCAGATAGCATCCAAGGAGCAGGCAAGTCAATGTTTCAGGCCAACCTGTTGACTTACCTGCTCCTTGGATGCTTTCTGACCTGTTGTGCTTTTCCAGCCTCACACTTATTGACTCTAGCTTCCAGCATCCACAGTCCTGATTGTCTCTAAGTCCTGCCCTTGTTTGTTTTACCAAAATACAATACCTCTCATTTATCCAAATTAAACTCCATCTGCCACTCCTCAGCCTATTGACCCATTTGATCAAGATCACTTTGTAATCTTAGATAACCTTCTTCACTGTTCACTATACCACCAATTATGGTGCCATTTGCAAACTTACTAACCATGCCCCCTAAATTCTCACCCAAATTGTTTATGTAAATGGCAACAAATCCTCTTTCTCTTGTAGCCTCTCAACTCCTAGTTATGACCAAACTCAGATGTTGAAGCAGCTTTGGGATTTTTCTCTGTCTTCAAATTATTTTTAGAGGGATGAGCTACCAAGCATGAGCTCCAGTTTCTGCAAAAACAATGTATGGAGCAGTTTACACTTGTGTTCACTTCCCACTTTTCTTTCTCAATTCTCCTCCCTTGACTCTGATGGAGGTGAGAGTCACGCTCTATTGATGCTGGCCACCTGCAGCTACCTCACGCAAGCAGAGTTTGACCCAGACAATATACATTAGGTACATATTTGACTATCAGGCTATGACAGACTGACCTAGAACCTGTCTTTGCCCAGGGATTGACCTCAAACCACTGGAGGCAGGAATCCTGAGTTTGAATTTTCCAAGAGTTTTACAGGCTCCTCAAGATGAAATGTTCAGCTGGTTGGCACTAACCTAAAAGCACTCGGAGAGTTAGTTTAGGTCCCTTTGTCTGAGGAAAGATACACTGGTATTGACGTCAATCCAGAGAAGGTTCAATAGATTAATTCAGATATGGAGAGACTGTGTATGGAGAGCATTTGAGTAAGTTGGACCCATATTCTTTGCAGTTTAGAAGAATGAGAACAGACCTTGTTGAAACACATAAGATTCTTACAGGACTTGACAAGGTAGATGCAGAAACGTTGTATCCCCTTTTGGGAGAGTCTAGAACTAGCTTAGACATGATCTTAGATTCGTCAGACAGAGATGAGGAATTTCTTCTGTCATAGGGGAGTGAATCTGTGGAATTTTTTACCACAGAGGACTGTCTAGGCTGGGTCAATGAGTATATTCAAGGCTGAGATGACAGAGTTTTAATCAGTAAGGGGAATCAAGGTATGAGGAAGAGGCAGGAAAGTGGAGTTGAGGATTATCAGATCAGCCATGATCTCATTGAATAGCAATGGAGGACTTGGTTAGCTGAATGACCTACATTCTGGTGACAGAGAATGTAACAAGTAAAGGTAAAAAAAAGGGAAGGAATGTAAGTGGGTTCACAATCTGAAGGTGTTGAACTCAATATTAAGCCCAGAAAGCTGTAAAGAGCCGAGTTTTAGAGGAGATGTTGTTCCTCCAGTTTGTGCTGTGATTCACTGGAACACTGCAGCATGCCCAGGACAGACACAGGGGCATGTGGGCAGGGCACTGTGTTAAAATCACCGGCTACAGGAAGGTCAGGGTCATGCTTGTGTACAGACCAGAGGTGCTCTGCAAAGCGGTCACCCAGCCTGCGTTTGGTTTCTCCAATGTAGAGTAGAATTGGAAACGTTAGCTTGCTCTCTCTCCATGGATGCTGTCTGACCCGCTGTAATCTCCAGCATTTTATGTTTGCCAATCAAATTTTGGTCAGCACGGACTGGTTGGAGCGAAGGGTCTGTTTCCTTTCTGTGTGACTCCAGTTGAGTGGGTTTAACCCGGAGAGGAGAGCTGGAGCTTTAAGAGGGGAGGGGCGGTGACGGAGTTTTTTTTCAAATTTTTGCGAAATCTTTTGCCAATTGGAGGAAGCAGAGGTCCCTCCCTCTCCTTCCTGAGAGGTGTCAGTGTCCCAGGGAGGTGGTCGCTTCAGTTTGTAATCTGTATGTAGCAGAGTTGCAGGAGGAACCCAGAGAGAGAAAGAAAGAAAGTTATATTCAGAGCAGACACCCCCCTCCCCTCCATCCTCCTCTTCCCCTCAGCACACCTACCTCTCCAAATCTCAGAACACTCCCCACTTCCCCCCCCCCCCCCCCGAACTACTTTGCCCCTCTGGGCACCGCCCCAAGCGACGAAACCCAGCGCACAGCAAGATCCCACAGCCACAGACTCGAACCAGCGAGTGGTTTCGGTGTGAAAGTTTCCCGAGGATGAAGGTCGGCAAGATCCGCGGCTTCCTGCTGCTCCCGGACAGGCTGGAGGATTCGGTCTATACCCGGGGCCAGTTGATGTCGGGCCGGGTGATCCTGGACCTGCGGGCGGCCGTTGCCATCCGCTCCCTGCTGGTGTGTGCCCAGGGCATGGCCGCGGTGCACTGGCTGGAGAGCAGGAGCATCGGCATGAACACTGTCTACTCCGACTATAGCTCTCACCAAACCTACTTCAAACAGAGGCAGCACGTCATCCGAGGTCAGTGTGTAACTACCCCTTTCAACTGTGTGTGTGTGTCTGTGTCTATACAACTTCCTCTGCAGGAGAGGTTATAACACAATGTGTGTGTGTGTGTCTGTCTGTGTAAGAGAGAACTGTTCAGGGTTCCTATAGACATGCAGCTAGGAGCCAGGGTGAGATCTGGTTTCAAGTCTTGTTGTGGGATCTTCCTGTGTATTGTGTTGAATCTGGCTGCACGGTGGTTTTAAGCATGAACAGCAAAAGAAGTGTTGAAATATCCTCTTTATTGTCCATACTGTTTAATAAGCAAATTTGGTCAATATGTTTGACTGTGTGCCGACATGTCACCACTTCAGCTGGTTGTGTTAAAGGGACAGTACTTTGCTGTTAAACCTTACTCCTAACACTCCCTGTACAGACAACTCACTCTTGGGAGAGAATACATCCACATCTCCTCAAATTCAACACACTTTCTGTCCTACTTCACACTCATTCTCAGATGCCCTCTCTCTTGCTCACACTCCACCTCAAACACCCTCTCTTGCACTTTACACTCCGTCTCAGACACACTGCATGTACTCTTTCTCAGACATACCACTTCTGTCACCCACGTTCTCAGATATGCACATTCCATAAATATACGTGCAGACACACACTTATTGGGGTACAAACAATACAAACACATGCTGTCTTTCATATTCACTCAGATGTGCACATTCCATATATACAAATGTATATGCTGCCTGATATTTGCACACCACATACATGTGCGCACAGACCACTCGAATGCATGCTCATTAATACATATTCTGTGTGTACACAGACTTCCTCACACTCTCCTTTCATCTCCCACATGCAGTCTCTCTCATCTTCACATATTCAATGATACAAGTACATTCACAGAGTTGAAAACGTTTTCCCCTATCTGTGCAGGGTTCCCTGACACACCGCTCAACAAGTAGTTATACAGAGTGTGTATTAGAGCTATGATTGTCCTTTTTTTTCCCTCATTTTCTCTCTTGTTCTGTAACATGTACAAAATGTTTAAAAATTAATTAACCATTCCCACAAAAGTTGTGGCTTGCAGAGGAATTACCTAGCCCCAGATCTCCTTCGTGTCAGTGGGGTTAAACTGCTGGTCAGAACAGGTGCAATTTGACAGGAAGATGGTGTCAATGTTAGAAGTCATAGAGTTGTAAAGCATGGAAACAGACTCTTCGGTCCAACTTGTTCATGCCAATCAGATGTCCTAAATAAATCTAGTCCCATTTTGCCAGCATTTGGCCCATATCCCTCCAAACCCTTTCTATTCATATAGCCATTCAGATGCCTTTTAAATGTTGTCAATGTACTAGCTTCAACCACTTCCTCTAACAGCTCATTCCACACACGCACCACTCTCTGCATGAAAAATTTGCCCCTTGGTCCCCCTTAAATCTTTCCCCTCTCCCCTGAACCTCTCAATACCCCAATGACTGTTACATCTAAAGCAGAAACATATCCCATTCACACTGACATGAGTTCTTTCTGCAAGCAGTTGTTGTTATCCCAAAAAGGGAAGTGTGCAATGTCATCTGTGACTCAGCAACACCTGATATTTCGCCTAGGGAGCTTAAAGCCTAATTGCCTCAATATTGACTTCACCAGCTTCTAAATCTCTCCAAGCTCAGCCTTATTCCACGTCCAGCCCCCTCTATCCTCCTCACCTCCCTGATCTGTCCATCTTTCTACTCACCTGTCCGCTCCACCCTTCCCACTGACCAATCACAATAACCCCCTACCTGCATCCACCTATCACTATCCCAGCTACCCTTCCCCCACTGTATACTTCTGGGCTCCCCTCCCCCTCACCAGTCCTAACAAAGGGTTTTGGCCCAAAACGTTGACTTTCCTGCTCCTCAGATGCTGTTTGACCTGCTGTGCTTTTCCAGCTTCACATCTGTTGACTCTGGCTTCCAGCATCTGCAGTCCTTATTGTGTCCACTGCTTCCTGAGCTAATAGGTTTTGTGGGTTCACTCCAGAGATGTAAAAACACAATCTAATCTGATGCTCAAGCTGTGGAACTGAGGGAATGCTGTGTAGTTGAAAATACAAATTTTTGAATGAGGTTCAAATTGAGCCACCACTTCCATTGGTAATGTTTCCAAGAGAAGCAGAGGAGGTCATCCTGGACAATATAACACTTTTTCCATTGGCTGCTAAGAGATGGTCTGAGACACAACTTACCTTTCTTCAATATAATTGGCAATAAAACTTGCAGATTATCATTTTTTAATAATAAAAATCAAGTAGTTAATGCCCTGTAGGGAAGGAAACCTGTTGTGTATACCCAGTCAAAACTAATTTCAGGCCCACAACCATGTGTTTGACTCTTGACTACCTTTCGAAGTGGCCCAGAAAGACACTCCATTGAAGAAAGGCTGATCAGCAACTTCTCAGGGCCAGGAGAGAGAAAATGGCCAATAAACACCATCTCACAAACTCATTCCAAAGTAAATTCTCTCCAGTTCTGGCTCCTCTGTTAATACTTTTCATTAAATCCCAGTTCCTTCACCAAGCTTTTTCTGACCTGACTTACCCTTCCCCAGCTCTCCAATTGCATTCCTTATGCCTCTGTGAAGTTTCTTGGGATTCTTAAACCAAGTTGACAATGAGTGACCTTTTATTTGGTAGGTCGGTGTTTGGGGGTGTGGTATTCAGCAAAGAAGGCATGGAAAGTTTTGTGGCCTGTACCTGACTTTCAGATTCCCAGAATCCGATCACAAGTCCCCTCACTAGGTGACTGACCCACTGTAAGTTTCCATATGCCAACTCCGATTGGCTGTGCCTCTTCGTATGACTTGCCACTTTCCTGCCATTGGTCATCTGGAATTAGTGTCCATTGGAGCAACCAACAGCCACATCCCAGAGATTAATCTTTAAATCCCAGGGATGGTGTTCTGGAGGGTTGACAAACAATTTCAAGGTTCATCCTGTTGCCCTAACCTCCTCCACACCTTCAACGTCAAGCTATTTTTGGAATTGGTGACATGCAATGCAGAAGTGTAGCACAACTGCTGTTCTGAACTAGAGTGGCTGCATTCTGTGCCTGTGTTATCTGTCCCTGCCTGCCTGGGGCGAGGGAGGGAGTCAACCAGGGATCCTGAGTGCTCTCATGTGCCGTCTCCTGGATAACACTTGCAGCTTGATAGAAATTTGAACACAGAAAGAGGGCCATTGACAACAGTTGGTCATAAGGCCAGCTCGTGAGCAGACATCAATATTTGCCTTGTGTTGGGATTTTCATGGTGAATTTGCATCAGAACTGGTGAAATTTCTGTCATAAATCTGATAAATTGCACCATAGTTCAGGAAATAACCCCACCCCACCCACCGCCACCCAACACAATATCAAAGTCGCTTACCTTTTGGCAGCTCTAGTTTTTAAAGAAATAAATTGCATTTGGATAGCACCTTTCATGACTTCAGGGCTTCTTACAGCTGATGAAGCTTTTTTTAATGCGTTCTTTCTGATGGACTGTAGTGAAATGCAGTTGCAAGTTGTGCATAGCAAGGTGCCAGAAATATCATTGGGTTCAAAGACTGAATCACATGTGACTTTTCAGACCTTTTTCAAAAAAGAAAGCTTCACAGAATTGACCCGCATTCTTTTGTCTCTATTTAAAACCTAAATCTCATATACACCTTTCATCAAAGTGTTAATCATCTTTCAAGCTTTAGGGGTGACTCAAAGTTTTTTCCAGGATCAATAATACCCAAAGAGCATTATCAAAAGTAATGGCACTATTGGCTATCATTTAAAATGCTTAAACTTGAATAATGAAACAGTGGTATTTCATTTGTACTTTTTTAGCCGATAGTAGATGCATCTTAAGATACTCCAGAATATTTATGAGCATTGCCAGTTATTTGCATTATTGTACTTTCTGTCATGGGCTATTAAAATTTAATTAACTGAACTGAATGTTACATTAACACAAGTTTGGACCTATTTAGCTTGGGTTTTAGCGTTGAGAAGGTGCATTGTTTTGCAGTTACAATACCTAGATTTATTGGCACGTTATTGCAGTCAACTGAGAATTCACACATTATTGGCTTTAAATTATCATTTAGTGATTTGTTAAAGTATGAGGCTGACAACTCATTTGACTTGCTGCAAATACAGAATCAGTCAGAGTAATGTTAATGAAGGTAATAGCCTCAACGTATTATTGTTAGACTATTATTCCAGAGACCAGTTAATGTTCTAGGGACCGTGCTTTGAATCCTGCCATGACAGGTGGTGGAGATTGATTTCAATAAAAATCTGGACTCCGCTTTAATGATGACCATGTAAACCATCATCACTTGTCAGAAAAACTCATCTGGTTCACTAATGTCCTTTAGGGAAAGAAACCATCTTCACCTGGTCTGGTCTACATGTGACTCCAGACCCACAGCAATGTGGTTGACTCTGAACGACCTTCTGGGCAATTAGGGATGGGCAGTAAATGCTGCCTAGCCAGTGATACCTACATCTCCGAATGAATAAAGAAAATTTGTCTTTGTAGCGGTGTTGATTTGAAGAATAGATGTTGGCCAGGACATTTAAGCAGAAATCCCCTGCTTTGCTTTGAGGTGGTGCCTACGGATCTTTTTACATCCACCTGCGAGAGCAGACAGTGCCTCAGTTCGATGTTTGCACAAAGTGCAGTACCCACTGACAGTGCAGTACTCCCCTGGTACGGGGATACAATCGTTATAAAGTCTTGTCTGAAAGGTGACCAACAGATGATGACCACTTCATGCAACGTGTTAAATTTTGTCGATTAGGTGAGAGCCTTTGCGGTCATCACCAACGCACTGTTGTAACTTGCTGAAGCAGTGTTTTTCAATGCAAGTCTTTTTCACTTCAAAAACTTGAGTTTTCATGAAAACAGTGTTCAGAGATCAATACTGTGACTTTGGAACTTGGTATTGACATGAAGGTCACTCACTCCTGCTCTCCCTTTTAGTATATTGCACTGGCTTCAGATGGAATGCGATAAAGGGAGGGAGCAGGCCCTGTTTGCTCTGTAAGGGCAAAGTTCTTTGAACTCGCACAAACAACAGACAGCACAATATGCATAAACTAAAACAAAGAACTGTGGATACTAGAGATCTGAAATAACAACAGAAATTTCTGGAGAAACTCAGCAGGTCTGGCAGCATCTGTGGGAAGAAAATAGCAATAAATCAGACCTGCTGAGTTTCTCCAGAAATTTCTGTTTTTAAGACAGGGAGTATGTTAGCTGGTTTCACTTTGGCACTCCTTCCCTTTCCCAGCGAGGATTCCTCGTGAGCCCACAGGGAACGGTGTCCATATGCAGCTACAAAGATTGAAGCAGAAAAGTGTCACTTGTGGGAGTTTAATAATATGTCTGCCATGGCAGAGTGGGCACACACTCTTCCCCGGAGTCAGAAAGTGGTGGGTTCATGTCCCACTCCAGAAACCTGAGCACTGCTATTTGCCAGTGCAGTACTGATGGAGTGCCACACTGAGTCAGAGTTGAACTCTTTTTGGATGCGGAACTAAATTCTACCACGAGCTTTACTGCGTCCCTCAGCAAGTAGTCCTGGACCTTGGAATGTGCCAGTCTACAACACTCGGTCGGGGTCAACTCCTTGTTCTGGAAGACCAACCAATTTCGGGCAGAACCAAAGAGCATCTTTCACAGAGTTGATGATGCTCCAGGTGCAGTCCATGTTTGTTTCAGTTTGCGTCTCAGGGAACAGCCTGTAGAGCACAGAGTCCTGCATCATGAAGCTGCCCAGGATGAACCTCAATAAAAGGCAGTGCATCTCTCACCAGACCTTCTTTGTAAAGGCACATACCAGCTGGAGGTGTGTGTCTCTAAACCAACCCCCTCATCCCCCAGAACAGCTGCATTGAGAGAAGCTTGCGGTGGCATAGAGAGTCTAGGTGTGCATGAAGAATCTGATGGGCAGTGTCCTTCTCACCACCGGCCAAGCGACATCCTGGTGCTTTGTTGGAAAGTTCTGGCGACGAGGCATTCTGCCAAATGACTTTGACAGTCTGCTCAGGGAGGCACGTGACGGGATCCACGCTCTCCTTTTTCCCGCAGGGTCTCCTAATCATTGTGCTGCAGTGTTTCCATGAGGGGCAGATGGTATGGTACAGAACAGTCCAACTACTTGGAGTGTTCTGTGGCACCAAAGTCAGAACCATCCTTCACAACACAAGGGAAATTGCTCCACCAACAAATTGTCTGGTGCCTGTCTTTTTGTGGGATCATGCTGTGCACAAACAAAAGGTCCCAATCTAAGACAGTGACTGCCTTCCAAAATTGAAGGTGTAGTTGAGGGTAAAAACAGAGCAGGATGGGTGAATTGATGTCGAGGAACGGGTTGAGGAGAGCCAGAGAGAAGCCAACAGGCCTCTTAAAGAGTCTGGTGAAAAACAAACACTTTGAAATGACTTAATTGCCTGTAAAACAGTGTGGAGCAATTTGAAGTTATGAAACCTGCCACAGAAACACAAGCCTGTCTTTCTTTAGCAAATAACAATCCCTGAGCTGTTGACAACAACAGAGGCAGTGTCTTCACTGACCTCATCGCTGTCAGTGCAGCAAGCCTCGGGCGCTGAAAGCCAGTATTTGCATTGCAGAAGTTCCTTTCAAAGCGTACTTGCTGTTGTCCAGTAGCGAATGTACAACCAATTTGAGCTTAGCAAGCTCATCCAAACAGCAATGAAACAAGGGTCAAGTTAATCTGTTTGATTTTTGACACTGGGTCCGGCAACAACTCAAATTTACAATTCCCATCTACCTGTTTACATTGTTTCTGTCCTACTGCAGAGTGATACTCTGAGCAAGATATGAAGTTCAAGGACACTTGGGGACGGGTAACAAAACATGCCAGTTAGACCCCCATCCCTCTGGAAAAAGAAGTCGAAAATTTGGGATTTGAGAAAAGGACACTAAGAAACAGCAAACAATAGAAAGTTAACATTCTTCAATGCCAGTAGACTGAAACTAATTCTATATTCCCCTTAAAAAAAATTTTGTCCCTTTTAAAAATTCAGATTTCCTCTCTCCCCTCGGGAGAATATGTAACATTTACAGGATGGCAGTGTCTGATAATGCTCATACGGAGTTGAGGATGTCAGGAAAAATCACTCAAGACAGATTGTAACAATACATGACTCATACACTTTGACTCGTTTTGATTCTGTTTAGACTCATTTAAATAAAACATATTGGGTGAAAACACTAGTCGTAGTGCAGCGATTAAAATCAGGGCTGATTTTAAAAATTGTAAGTTATCAGGATCTTGTGTGTCTTTTTTCAGCATTCCTTATTTTTCTGTAATTAATCTTGAAAACATGGAGTAAAAGTTGCACCTAAATACAAAGCAAGACAATCGTTCCTCTCCTAGTTATTGTAAGCTGTTAAAATGCATAAACTTTTTTTTAGAAAAGTCCTTTGGTGAAGATGAACTTTGCTGATTTAACTAAATTTAGTCCCTGATAAGCGTTAGTAAAATACATTTTGGGGGAAAAAATGTGACCATGCATTTAATTTCATTTTGCACATTTCCTGTTTGAAAATAGCAGTAAATTGAACCACTAAATATTGAGAGGTATGTATTAAATCGAGTAGATGATTTGTGCAGAAATTTCATAGGCTTTGATTTATTGTTGTCACGTACCGAGACACTGAAAAGTTTTGTTTTGCGTGCTCTACAGGCAGACTGTACCATAAAGTGCTTCAGGGTAGCAGAGCAGAGTGCAGGACACAATGTCACAGCCATAGAGAAGGTGCAGAGAGAGAGAGAGAGAGAGAGAGAGAGAGAGATCAGAGTTAACATTTGAGGTCTGTTCAAAAGTCTGATAATAGTGGGTAAGACTCTGTTCTTGACAATTATTCAAACTTTTATATCTTCTACCTGCCGGAAAAGGGTAGAAGGGAGCATAACCGGGTGGGAAGGGGTTTTTGATTATGTTGGTTGTTTTCCTGAGGCAGTGGGAAGTGTAGACAGAGCCAATGGGTGGAAGGTTGGTTTGTGTGATGCACTGGGCTGTGTTCACAAATCTCTTTAGTTTCTTGCAGTCTTGAGAAGAGCAGTTGACATTACTATGCTGTGATGCATCTGGATAGAATGTTTTCTATGGTGCATCTATAAAAATTGGTAAGAGTCCTTGTGGGCGTAACTTTAAATAGTGTAAATACTGTACTTATTTGGTACTCTATTCTGGAAGAGAAATTACCAATTGCGTCAACGTATTTAAATCCCCATTTTAAAAAAATGCAACTGTGGTTGCCAGGGGTGATAATCAATGATTGACAGGCAGCTGAACCCTGGGGATTTCCTATCACCTCAGTTTAAGGTGGAGCTTAATCTTTAATCTTGCCACCTCCTCAAGTGTAAGTGAAAGTGCTACTGAGAAGTGAATATCAATTTGCAGATGTCTGTCTTTTAAAAAGTGCAACTTTACTGGTCTCTTCCTTTGCAGGCTGCGGCAAGTGTTTGTGGAATCTCCAAATAATTTATGTGCAGCTTTTAATGGAAAGAAATAATTCAGTCATTTCTGGATATTTTTACATATTTCGGAAATGAGTTAGAATGTCCCAACAGTGTGGAAGCAGGCCATTCGGCCCATTGAGTCGATGACCCCCTCTTGAAGGGCATCCTAACCATACCCACCCTATCCCTTTAACCCTTTACAGCAGATACGACTTGAACCTGGGCCTCTAGCTCAGAAGTCGGGACACTACCACTGTGGCACCAGGGACTTTATTTGGTCATTGTATAAAGGGGACGGATATAGGGCTGAGAAGTGAATTGACCGCAGTTTTCAAAATCATGAGTGGACTGGATAGAGTGGATTGGGAACAGCTTCTCCCTATTGTAAAAGGAACAAGCATGAGAGGGCATGGATTTAAAGTGGATGTAAAAGAAGCAAGGATGATTGGAGAACAAAAGATTTTCGCCCAGCAAGTTGTTAAGATCTAGAATATTCTCCCTGGAAATGGGATGGAGGCAGGTTCAATTGAGGCATTCATTAGGCGATGATCCAGATTGAAGTTGTCTGTGAGGGAATGGGGGAGATAGGAGGAGACTGGCCCCAGGTCATGATGTACGTTTGAAGAGCCAGTGTGAGTATGATGGACTTAATGGCCTCCTCCAGTGAGGTAGCACTTCTGTGATTCTGTGACATTGTTCAGGAACAAATAATGATCAGGAGAGTTTCCCTGATCATCTTCAAAATGCTCTTCTTCTGAGGGGTGACCTTTCTACATGCACCTGGCTTTGGTTTAATATCTCAGCCAGAAGACAGCACCTCTGAGCATTTGAACAAAAGGAAGTCCTTCAGCTAGATCACAGCTGATCTGAATCTCATAACCTTTTACTGTTTTTAATAAACTCATGTTTGAGGTGAGGAACATAATTTTTACATGTGAAGTACCAATTGTTCCCATCAAACACTCCCAGGACAGGGACAGCACAGCGTTAGATACAGCCTAAAGCTCCCTATACACTGTCTCCCATCAAACACTCCCAGGGTATGTACAGCACGGGGTTAGGTACACAGTAAAGCTCCCTGTACATTTTTAAACTGAAAGTAAACCTCTGCTTATTCTGTTAAACTGAAACGAAACCTCACTCTACTGTTTTAAACTGAAACTAAAGCTCCCACTACACTATCATATCAAATGCTCCCAGGACAGATAGAGCACGGGTTAGATGCAGAGTAAAGCTCTCAATAACACCATACCACAGTCACCCAGGTGCATACATGGACACAATTTGACATAAAGATCCGAGTCAGCTTCAGGTAGTTAATATGTATGAACAGCGGTTGCTATGGTAAAGAGTAACTGGCATGAGAAGAAAGCTTCACCAAAGATTTGAAGGAGAGTATCGTGGAGAGCTTTGAGGGAGTAGTTTCAAAATCCAGTCTGCAGAAAATGTGGGTGCCAATGGCAGACAAAGACTGTCTAAACACCGAAGGCAGTGCCTCTGACAATGCAGCAGTGCTACAGTCTTGCACACGTGTGTCATTTAAAGTCCTAGACTGTGAGCTGGGGCCATGAGGCATCTGACCCAGACACACAAGTGTTGCCAGTTAAAGCTGTGTACATCATGTTAAGGCAGTGAGTGACTGTGACGCCCTGTTCTGAGGAAGGGTCACCGGACCCGAAATGTTAACTCTGTTTTATTTCCTTCAGAGATGCTGCCAGACCTGCTGAGCTTTTCCAGCAACTTTGTTTTTGTTCCTGATTTACAGCATCCACAGTTCTTTCGTTTTTTATTTGTGATACCCTCCATGTTTGAGCAGCTGCCCCATAGACAGTATTTCAGATTTTAGACAGACAGTAGTTCGAGATAGTAGGCAGGGTACCACAGGAACTTATCTCAGCAATAAAACTGAATCTAAAAGGGAAGACAGTGAAAATTTACACAACTGAATTGAATTCAGTCTCGCAATATCTTGCCATAATTTAATCTCACTCCTTTCTCCCCATTCAGTTAAAATTACTAACAATGTTCTTTTCACCTTCTTTGCAGCTGTAACATTGTATTTCCTGCTCTGTTCTATCATCCTATGATCTACCTATACTGCATGCAAAACAAAATTTCACTGTACCTAGGTACATGTGACAATAATAAATCAAACCACTCACATATACAGGGGACATGAGATAATTAGTGTTGCTTGTTGGGTCTTGCAAAAAAGTCTTGTTTACCAGTTTCTGGGCTGTAGTGAGATGTGTGCAGAATGTACAGATGTTAGAGCAGGAAGCTGTAACTGGAT
>NC_063360.1:36761029-36786029 GCF_021869965.1 Rhincodon typus | reverse complement strand
ACTGCAGTTCCACTTTGGGATGGTGTGGGAATGCTGAAAGAAAGGTAGAGGTATTAAAGTGTCAGCACATCAAATCTATCCACCTACCTGTCTCTTAATTAGAAATGCTGCCCACTCCCCTCTCTCTCTCACTTGGTGTCTTTTTTTTCAACACTACTCATCTGAAGCAAACTGAAATACTCCATGTTCAAATACAGCAAGATCTGGACGATATCCAGGTTCGGGCTGACAAGTGGTATGTATCATTCGTCCTACACAAATGCCAGGCTATGACCATCTCCAATAAGAGACAATCTAACCATTGCCCCTTGCCATTCAATGACGCTACCATCACTGAAACCCTCACTATCAACATCCTGCAGGTTACCATTGACCAAAAACTGAACTGGACTCACCACATAAATACAGTGACTACAATAGCAGGTCAGAAGCTAGGAATACTGCTGTATGTAACTCGCCTCCTGACTCCCCAAAGCCTGTCCACCATCGGCTGGTCAGGAATGTGAAGGAATACTCCCCACTTGCCTGGATGGGTGCAGCTCCAACAACACTCAAGAAGCTCAACACCATCCACAACGAAGCGCTCCCGCTTGATTGGCACCACATCTACTCCCTCCACCACCGACGCTCAGTAGCAGCAGTGTGTACTATCTACAAGACGCACTGCGGAAATTCACTAAAGATTCTTAGACAGCACTTTCCAAACCCATGCCCTGTACTATCTAGAAAGACAAGGGCAGCAGATAAATGGGGACACCACCCCCTGCAAGTTCCCCTCCGAGCCACTCACCATGCTGACTTGGAAATACATTACCGTTTCTTCATATCACTGGGTCAACATCCTGGAATTCCCTCCCTCATGGTATTATGGGTCAAACCACAGCACATGAACCGCAGCGGCTCAAGAAGGCAGCTCATCAGCACCCTCTCAAGGGGCAACGAGGGATGGGTAATAAATGCTAGCCCATCTAGTGATGCCCATGTCCCAAAAGTGAATAAAAAAAATTCTGTTTGTCTCTTTTCCTATTTCTTCCTCCATCGCACAATTTTGCCCCTCTCCATCTGTTCATGAGATCCATGGCAATGATTATTTCTCTCTGCCTTTCTTTTCATCAGAACGATGGTCAAAGCTAAAAGTCAGTGACTGGAAAGTTAATGCTGTTTCTCTTTTCACAGACACTGCTGGAGCTGCTGAGTATTTTTAGTGTGTTCTATTTTAATTTCAGGTTTCCAGCATCCACAGAGATTTGCTTCTGTTTCGCTACCCATCTCTGACTCTCTCTTAGTTCCCATCTGTCCCTTTGCTCCATCCTGCTTGTTCCTTTGGTAGGAAAAGCTGGGGCAGGGATGTTAAACAGGGAACGCTGAATGATTGGACAATATAGCAAGCTTATACCAACACACTTTCAGGACTCAATCTCCAGTTCAATGTTTTAGGGCCTGAGCACCTGCTTCCATGTCGTTAAACACCACTCCTGCCCCACCCCACCCAGCCCCACACTCCACATGGGCAGCTTTCAGCACAGCCAACCCATTTTCACCCAGTTATACTCCCCACTATCAGCTTCTTTCTCCCTGGTTCACCATTATCCATCCCTTTGACTGCCTATCATTTCCTTTCTCTCTGGGCTCCATCTCTGCCCATCTGCTCACTTCCCCGTATCCCTTATTACTGTCTCCAGCATAGATACCACCTTTTCCTATCTACTCTCAGCTCGGACTCTGCCTTCTCTTCACACATGCTGCCAGACCTGCTGAGTTCCACCAGCAGTTTCTGTTTTTAAGGATATTTTTTGTCTTAGGGGTCTAACGTCTTGGCTGTCTGCAATTTACCAAGCATTTATCACTTACAATAAACTGCTAGATAAACATCCTTGGAATAAAACTTTCCCCTGCACATTGCGGTACATCTGTAGTTATTCTCATACGATTCCAGCACTTTGTCAATTCGGAGAACGGTCTTCGATGGGGAATGGGTAATTTTCCCGGGCATAGAGTCGATGGTTTTCTCCCAGGTGGGCTTGCTGTTTGGGCAGTGCGTGTAACAGACCAACTCCACCGCCTGGCCCACACTCACAACAGGAGCCGTTGGGGAAATGTATAAAACGTCTTCCTTCCCGGTTACAAAGGCTGGAGAACAGACAAAGAATGGTTTGAGTCAAGCACAGGGCTTCCTTTGCCACAAAACACCGCTGCAGAAATCAATGGGACAGTACTGAGGGCAGCTTCCTCTACTCTTAGCACTGTCTGCGTGGATTCTATAGAATGTTCTGAAGAAATCATACCAGACCCACAAATGCTGCCAGACCTGCTGAGTTTCTCTAGCACTTTGTGTTATTTATTTCACATTTCCAGCATCTGTAGGGTTTTTTAAAAGCCTTTTCTCCAGACCTCAGCACCTGCCCAGTCAGAGTCTGCAGAACAGCAGTGTCTGTTCTGAGGAAGGGTCACCGGACCCGAAACGTTAACTCTGTTTCTTTCCTTCCCAGATGCTGCCAGACCTGCTGAGCTGTTTGGTTTTGTTTCTGATTTACAGCATCCGCACTTCTTTTGGTTTTTTATTTAGCAGTGTATACCTGTCTGACACAATTCCTCACGCACACATGGGCAAGCGACACACATGGCACACACACAAGACTCTCACACTCACATTGAGGGGCAATGGTGGCCTAGTGGTGTTATCACTAGACTGTTAATGAAAAGACCAAGGTAATGTTCTGGGCCCCTGGGCTCAAATTCTGTCACTGGCAGATGGTGGAATTTGAATTCAATAATATATTTAAAAATTCAGCATTATGAATCTAATGATGATGACCATGAAACAAACCATTGCCAACTGTCAGGGGAAAAACCCATCTGGTTCACTAAGGCCTTTTAGTGAAGGAAATCTGCCATGTTTACCTGGTCTTGCCTACACATGACGCCAGACCCACAGCAATGTAGATTACTCTTAAATTACCTCTGGCCAATAAATCCATGTCCATGAATGAACAAACAAAAACACACATTCATCTTGTTGACAAACTGTTGAATCCAATGAAGTGCATTATGACTGGAACCGTCTTCTCTACACCCCTCCCTGCCCTTACAAACCACACACACACACACCTTCCTCACTGATAAAAACCCACAAGCTGGTTAAAACCATCCACGCTCTTCCCTCTTTCTGACTTACCCACTCCACAACAATCCGTTCAATCTGCCCACCTCTACCTCAATGTCCCCAGATACAGCGACCTTCCCTGCGCAAGATGCATCAGCAGACTCTATTTGGATCCATTAATAGGGAACATGGGAATTGCCAACTAGCTCCTAGTGCCAAGCCCTGTCAGTCCAATGGCAGGATCTGAGCTACCAGTGAGAGGCTGGTCTTTGCTAAACAGGGTCAGGTTAAGCCAGGGTCCCTTAACTGTCTACTGCCACAGATAGACCCTCAGTTCAAACTCCCAACACATGTGGATAGACAGAAACCAAACCGTGCATCCCAGAGGAGGGTTCTTTCTGCAGACTGAGTATTGGACTGAGATAGTTAGGTTCTTGATTATCAAGGGTTAAAGGGAGAAAGTGGAAGAATGGGGTTGAGGAACTCATCAGCCATGATCGAGTCTGCTCTGCCATTCAATGGGCCGAATGGCCTAATTTCTGCTCCTGTGTCTTATGCTCTTAACCTCAGCAAATAAAGGAGGCTAACACTTAGCTCTGGGGATTTTCACTCACCAAATAAATTAATATACTGGGAAATAGGTAGGGTTTGTTTTTATACAATTAGCTTGCGCTTATTGACGAGAAAATTAAATCCACCGAATGAGGGAATTTTCAAAGACAGGGAGAAGGCTATTCTTGTCACTCTGCTTGGTCAAATATTCTCAAATTGACCCCACTGCCCTGTTCTACTGAAAGGGCCCTTCATTGTTGCTCAGATATTTATCCATCTTGTTTAAACAAACAATATTCTTCACCTTTAACCGCTTGTGGAAGTGAAGCATCCCAAAGCACAAAACAAAAGCCTCTGTGCAAATTCCGCTTTATGTAAACTCTGACCCCACTCAGTAAGTTCTCAATTAGTCATTCTGTCATCATTTGTTCCAGAGCCAATAGAAACCTGATATTTTCCACCAAAACGTCTCATTTACAGAACATTATATTTTTAAACTTGCATTAGATTTATTCTAACTTAATAGTGGAAATAGTTTCAGAATCTCAAGTCCCCGTAAGGCTGAGTTCTACAATTCTGGACTCATTCTTGTTGATCTATGCTGTCCACTCTCTGCAGCTTCAATATCCTCTCCTCAACAAGGCATCCAAAATGTGCAGAGATGCAAAGACAATGAGGTGTCTCCATTGAGTTGTAGAACATGTGCTGCATGAACACATTTGAATATTTCCCAGCAAAAGATAAAATGCATTTTTCTCTCAAATTCTGCACAACTAACTCAACAAAATCCCGACAATTCAAATGATGTTTAAAAATATGTATATTGTTAATCAATATCTCTTTTGAAAACAAAGATTTTGAATTGACAACAAGATTATAAGTACCTACCAGAATCTTGGATCAGTACAGAGAAAGTAAAAATTAGGAAAGCGATTCTTGTCCTCATCTTGTCCTTTTTGTTTGGAATTCCAGTTATTTAAGGAAAAAAACACACCATCTTCATTCACTCTAACTCTGATATCTGTGTAAGCCCAAACCTATTAGGCTGAAGCTTCTCTGTGAATTTCAATTATTAACAGTAGACTGTATGCGCCCCAAGGAGCTCAGTGCTTCAATCCCTCTCTCTGCCCCTCTGTCTCAGAACTGAGAGCTGTAATAATTCATGGAGTTCTGATGTAACTCTCCGATCTTTTCCTGTAAGGAAAAGGGTTGCAACATAAAGCGGTCACTGCCAATTGTATCGTCTGTTCTGAGGGCCCCCCACGCCGCTAACCAGGCTCAACAGATCTTGTGGGGTGGGGTTTAGATGCTTAACACCCTTTGTGTGAGGAATTCTATCCTAATATCATCTAAACGCACCCCCACCTCTGCAGCTGAAATCCCTCATCCCGTGGTACCTCAGAACTTTTGTGATTCTAATACTTCCGTCTTCCATCTTGGGGGCTGGTTAGCTCAGTTGGGTGGATAGCCGCTATGTGATGCACTGTAACACAAAAGTGTGGGTTCCATTCCTGCACTGGTAAGGTTTCCCCAAAGGGCTCTCTCCCTCACAACCTCTGCCCTTGCCTAAGGTGTGGTGACCCTCAGGTTAAACCAGCACCAGTCTTCTCTCTCTGTCATGAGAGAGCAGCCCTATAATCTGGTAAGACTATGGTAACTTTACCTTTGATTCCCATTCTCCACTCTACATAAATTTCTCTTCAGTCAAAACTCTGCTGCTTGCATCACATCTTGCAGTGGATCCTACACTTCGCCCTCTTCTTTCTGATCTATGTGAGCTCACAGCAGAGATTATCTCAATTTTAACATATCCATTCTTGTTTTCACCCCCTATTTCTGTAACTTCCTCCACCTCTCTGAAATACCTCTGTCCATCCAATGGATGACACCCATTTCCATTCCTCTGGCATTATCCCTCAAAATCTCTTTACCTGTCTCTCTACACCTTCAATGTGCCCTTTTAAATACTACTTCATGGCCTAAGCTTTTGGTAATGTCTTAATTTCTTCTCAAATAACTCAGTGCCAAATTTTCAGCATTCTGGGAAATGCCTTGGGGGCAGTATACTATGCAAATAGTGCTATGCAAATGTAAATTGTTGTTAGTGCACACTCACTATAAATTCCCACCACTAGCCTTCTGCCTCCCGAAATAGAGGAGACCAATAACTACAGCTTTATCATTCTTCAATTCTCTGCCTGAAGGTAGGTCTGACCCATGGGTGAGATAAATCCATCTTAGGCAGGATGGGGACTATACCAAAGCCAAAAGGCCCCCTCTCCCCGTTACAGGGACAGTATAGACTTTACCATGTGTGTTGTGGTGTGCAGCTACTGAGAAGTGCTGAAGGGGCTGCAAAACACTAACCCTGTTTCGCTCTCCCCAAGTATGGCTGGACCTGCTGAGTTTCTCCGGTAGTTTCTGTTTTTATTGCAGAAGCTCCAGCGTCTGCAGGAAGTTGCTTTGGATCTACCTTCCTTTTGGATCTACCTTCCATCAGGGTGACTGTGGTGAGGATCCATCATATACTTGTGCGATCATAAGCACTAACAGAGCCATATCAGGAAACATTCACTTTCAAAATGACCTAAAGTTGATGCAAGAGGATAGATTTCAAGAACTACCTTAGAGATGGGGAGGATTAGGGAGTGAATTCCTGAGCTGGCGCACAGACTACTCAAGAGCACCAAGGGTGGAAGACACAAAACTGGGATGCTGAGGACTGCAGAGATCGCATAAGGGTGGAAGACATTATTAACAGAAAAACAAATTGCTGGAAAAACAACAGGTTTAGAGAGAAAACAGTTAACTTGAGTCGAGTGACACCCACATTTTCAGATTTTCAGCATCTTGCAGTTCTTTATTTTATGTTAGGTTACAGAGACAGTGAGGGTGAGGCTATGGAGGGATCTGAGAGAGACAACGAAAAGTTGAAATGCTATAAAAAGAGGGAGTGTAAACAGTTGGGTTCCTATACAAAGGAAGTTCTTGTATTGATGAAACATTTCTCACATCCTAAAGTGCATATGTTTAGTTTTTGCTCGGTGAAGCAACTGTCTATACCGGTGCTTCCTACATGACATGCCCAACCATGGGAAACTAGCTGGGAGGCCGGTTAGAGACGAGGAGAAAGCAGCCAGCAATGGAGAGTCATACTGCGGCAGTGGTCGGTGAATGATAGCACAGGGAGGGCGGAACGGCATTGACAGTGACTCTCAGTGAAGTCCTCAAAATGGCACCAGATTGTGGTGACAGAACACTTTTCACTAGACGTACGTGACAATACATCATTCATCATTATTTGCAGCTCAGGAAAGCAGTTTCACGTCACCTCGAGACTAGTTCTGCTTCCCCAATGCCAGTGTTTCTCATTAACGGAGTTAATTGGAAAAGCTTCTTTGGTGGCATTTGAATCCACCTCTGTGGAGCACGAGCCTGGGCTGATCAGATTGAGAGACCACCAGCTGCCCCTTCTCCTCCCTGCCAGAACAAAAAACATCAAGACAGACCGTTCCGCCCTCCTGCGCCAACACATGATGCCTTTCTGAAGTAAAAGCTTTTTGCCTCCATGCTGTTCCTACCCCTCTATTCCATGCCTATTGGCATATCTGTCAAGATAGCTCTTAAAAGTTGCTATTTGATTGGTCTTCACCATCTCCTCTGGTAGCACATTCCGGGCACATATTATCCTCCGTGTAAAAAAAAACTTGCCTCTCACATCTGCCTTAAACTTACCCCCTTTTACCTTAAACCTACGTCCCTCAGTATTTGATATTTCTGCCTTGGGGGAAGAAAAAGAGACACTAAATATTCATTATATCCATGCTTCTTAGTTTTGTAAGCTTCTATCAGGTCACCACCCCATCCTTTGACCTTCAAGTTTGTCTAATCTTTTCTCATAGCTAATACCCTCCAAACAGGCAACAGCCTGGTAAACGGTTTCTGCACCCTCTCCAAACCCTCCACATCCTTTGTCAAGTGTGGTGACCAGAACTGTATACAATATTCCAAATGTGTCACAAGTCCTGTACAGCTGTAACATGACTTGCCAATTTTTACACCCTATGCTCTGACCAATGAAGACAAGCATGCCATGCGTCTTCTCAACCACGTGATCCACCTGTGTTGCTACTTTCAGGAAACGGTGAACTGTTTGCCTGGAACCCTCTGTATGTTGATGCCATGTGCTGCATACAGCACAATGGTGTTTGCTTTATTCCTCACCAGCCCTTATTTTCCATGAATCATCCTCTCCCATTTACACCATGTCTGGCATAGCATCACAGCCAAACACACTATTTCCATTCTCGGGGAGGTGCTGTTCCCTGTTCCCTCTCGGTCCATACCATTGTCAACGTGACACCCCACAGCTCTACACCACAACCACGCTCCTAACAATCCCTCCTCTCCTCTTTTCTGACCCCACCCCCAACTGAAGCTTTCCATGCAACTCCAGGATCACACATTTGTCCATTTACCATCTCCTTCTCACCATCCAAATGCATCGAACACATATGCCAGGTGAAACAGTGATTTACCTCTTTCACATACGGATTGTTGTCTCTACATAGCAAAGAACAAATGGAGACAACGTGATTGTTTTGAGGAATTCATTTCTGTTTAGACCACAAACTATGACCCTGAGCTTCCCATTGTTTGATATTTTAATTCTACATCTTGCTACCACTCTGACCCTGATGTGGTGCTTCACTGAAGCTCAATGTTGCTTTGATATATAGCAGGACAGTATATCTTTTTGCTGTGTAACACGTGGCATGTTTTAATATGTTAAAAACATTATATATTGTTGCTGTTGTCAAGGGCTGGGCAGCTTTGAGATCTTGGGCAATATTGACAGAAGACGCTCTGAGAAATGAGCCAGAGAAATGCTGCAACAGTTTTCTAAAGAGGCTCAGCACAAGCTGGAAGTACAGCCTCCCATTTCCTACTTAGGGAACCTGCAGCCTTCAACAATTTTAGAACCAAAACTTCACCATGTCTTTCACCTAGACCCCAGGCCTTGTCATGACAGGGGCTGCTTTCAGCACTGTCAACCCATTTTCACCTACATATGGCCCCCATTGTTAGCTTTCCTTTCTCCCCAGTGTACCATCACCCATCCCTTTTTCTCTCTCTCTGGGTTCTGTCTCCAACTATCACTTCTACCCACTCTCCCCCCACCCTACACCAAACCATCTTCAGCAGATATACCACCTTTCCTTCACTACTATCAGTTCTGGAGAAGGATCGTCTGACTCAAAGATTTAACTGTGCTTTCTCTCCACAAATTCTGCTAAATACCACCAGCAATTTGTATTTCAGTTTCCGATTTCCAAAATCCACAGTTCTTTACTTTATTACAGCTGTCACCTGTTTTGTCAAGCTGAAACAGGCACTGTGTGCTTTCCATCTGCAAAGGACAGGGTCCTGCGCATTACAGAACCTGCCAGTACCTGAAATTATTCCACTCTCCAAGCTCACCTGACAGTGTAATGTTACATAAGCAGCATGGAGAACCTGAGAGTGTCATTTACAGAGAGGTCAGAGGCTTAAAAAAAATCAGATGGAGAGGAGAAGGAAAAACAATTAAGTCAGCTGAAGATTATGGATAGATAGGTCAGAAATGGAATTACAGTAAAATGTAAGCATTTTGTCTATTGTTAAAAAATTCCCCTCAATTAAATCCTTTTCAGCTTCACAAGAAGAAAAACATTTTTTTTTTAAATATTGAGGGTATGAACAATAGTTTGTTAACACTGTGATCCTTGCTTGACAATGATCAACTTCCCACTCTTTAACCTTTGGCCAGTGTTTCGGAAAGCTTTTCAAACATGAGGCAGGGATATTCAACATGACATCCTGTCATGAGACTAATTCCACAGATGCACGATTTATGGAAACATAATACTTTCCCTTTTCCTCTGCAGGTCCAAGTGACCATTGTTGCTGACACTCAATTGTCACTTGGCATTGACAGAATAGAAATGAATCACAAAGCCACCGATATGGTGACCGACCCTGGACTGGCCTAACAATCCTCAGTTGTATCAAACCATCACAGTCATACTGGATAGAGATGAAACCAGACAAAAAGTACCATGTCATCTTCTACCTCCACATGATAGAGCAGATGGGGCCTTGCTTTGATGTCTTATCTGAAATATGCCATTTTCCAACAGCACAGCACACCTGCAAGCCTATACTGAAGCAAAGGGAAAACGAACAAACAGGATGAAATTGCAATTCAAGATCTCCAATTTAAACAAACAGAGTTGCAGCAGGACACTAAATCAAAGTAATGACTGCTTCACAACCAAAGACATAGGAGAAGCCCATTGACTCCATTTTATCAAGGGATTCAAGGCTGATCTGATAACCCCCAGCTCCACTTCCTGCCTTTCCCCATAATGCTCAATTCCCTTACTGATTAACAACCTAATTTGGCCTCGAATATACTCAAAGACGCAGCTTTGACAGCCCTCTGCAGTAAAGAATGATATAGATTCACAACACGCATCCCGATCATAACTGGGTGACCCATTACTCCTGTGGGAGAATCTAGGACCAGAGGGACGTAATCAGAGTAATGTCTCCACACCTGCCCTGTCTAGACCCCAAGAATCTTCAATGTTTCAATAACATCTCCCCACATTCTAAACTCCAATCAGTACAAGCTCAATTTACTCTTCCTCTCTACAGAAGGCAGTACCTCCATACCAGAGATTGGGCTCGTGAACTCTCTCTGGAGTGTCTCCAATACCAGCATCTTTCCTTAGACAAGGAGACAAAAACTGTTCACAACCCAGTCTAGTCTATCCACTTGAGTGATGGTAGGCATTGAGAATGGTGATCAAGACCATAAATCCTGGGACAACTGAAGGATACCAACAAACTACCTTCACATAAACTAACACAGCACGGGTACATATGGGTCTGTTAGCTCAGATGGTTAGAGCGTGGTGCTAATAACACCAAGGTCATGGGTTCATTCTCCATTCTGACCAAATCTGCAGGACCTTAACCATGAGCTCACTTCTTTCAGGATGGCACAGTGGTTAGCACTGCTGCCTCACAGCACCAGGGACCCGGGTTCAATTCCAGCCTCAGGCGACTGCCTACGTGGAGTTTGCACATTGTCCCCATGTCTGCGTGCGTTTCCTCCGGGTGCTCTGGTTTCCTCCCATAGTCCAAAGATGTGCAGGCCAGGTGGATTGGCCTTGGTAAATTGCCCATAGTGTGCAGGGATGTGTATATTAGGTGGCTTATGGGGGATGGGTCTGGGTGGGATGCTCCGAGGATTGGTGTGGACTTGTTGGGCCAAAGGGCCTGTTTCTATGATAACAAGGGAACAAATTTGTTTTGTTTTGCACTCATTCCCAGGATTTGGGTATTGCTGGCAATCATAATTGCACATCTCCAATTGGCTTTAAGACATGTGAAGCACAACCGAGTGGCTTGGGAGACCACAGCACGGGGCAGTTGAGTCAGCTATAGTGCTATGGAGCTGGAGTAGTATGCAAGCCAATAATTTCATCTGCACTCCACACTTTAAATCATGGTTTTGCAAAGTTAATTGCTAGTTACATGAAACATCAGGGTTTGGTGATGCAGTGACAGTGTTCTTACCTCTGGGCTACATGATCCAGGTTCAAGTCTCACCTGCTTGAAAGGTGTGGCATGACATCTCTGAACTAGTTGATTAAAATACCTATAGGTCAGTCACGAACAGCAGATTTATTTCCCATGCTGACATTACTGAACTAGTTTTTACAGTAATTCAACAGTTTCAAGCCATCACAGTTGTCAACTTTTCTCTTTACATTAAATAAATCTCAATTCTCCAGCTGAGGTGTCACAATGTGAACTCATGGCCTCAGATCATCAGGTCCAGATCTCAGTTAATATTCAACAATATAACACTATATTACTCCACTGGTCAACTTGCAAGCAGCCCTTGAACCAAGTTTCCCACCAGTATTTAAGATAGGTATTGAAAGATTGCCAGGCATTCCTTGACGATCAGGGACTTTCTCAGCCAACATTTGTCATTCAGATGACACTAGCAAAGCATGGTTAACTGAGCATTCATTTACTTGCTCTCTGCCTGGGACCTTCCTGTGTAAAAACTCAGTTAGGTCATAAAAGTACATTTGCATCTTAAAGCAGATAACGTAATGAGATTTTAGACAAAAGTCATAGATCAATGCTCTCAAACAGACTTTTGTTGCACTTTTACTTGCAAAGAACTAGATTAAATTGGTAAGGTGCCTTCATCACTGACATTACTCCAAAGGCAAAAGCTTTTTGCAGTTGAACATTATAGACACTGCTCAGATGTAATTTGAAAAGTGTTTGCACAAATTTGATAATATATGTCAGGCAAGATACAGTTATTATGGATTAAAATACTGAAATAGTAGATCAGTGCTGCTTTCTAATATGACAAGACATCTGCATGATCCTGATTTAAAGAAAACACTCAGATTTAGCCCAGTTTTGTAAAACATCTCAACAGTACTTTGCAGTGGATAATTTTAAATACATTTCAGGTAGTTACGTTATAATACGTGTTTCATTAACCCAAATTGGCTGGAATGCAATTGAGATGAATAGTGGACGCTGTTTGGGTAACGCAAACAAGTATAGCGATTTTCTATAGCAATTTCCCTATTACCTAATTTTCAATGATGATTTTCTATAGCACAAGGACACACAAGAACACAACTACAGCATTATAGGAGAACTACCTCTACTATGTAGGTAGTCACTAGGTTTCCACGTACAGCAAGATCAATGGGTAGTTAATATAACCAGAACATTCGGCTTTTCTTCAATTAGCATAATGGAAAGCCATTGGAACATGAACAGGATTTTGGTTTAACATTAATCTAACAAATAGACTAGTGGTTCAAGACAGCCACCACCACCTCCAGGATATCAAGAGATTGGCATTAAATGCTAGCCCAGCCAGCAATTCCTACATTCCACGAACAAATTTCAAAATATTTTAATACCGTTACCAATCTTGAGGTGCACTTACACTAAAATACTTCTAAAACTTCAGTTCATTTTAGATAATGCTACAGCCCCTCTGCTCAAAGCCAGTTTCTACAAGCAGCAATGTGATAATGACCAAATTATCTGTTTCAGTGACGTTAGTTGAAGGAGAATCTTTTCTACTCAGCCAACAGTGCAGTAGTCTGTCAATATTGCATTGAAGCAACAGCAAACAGACAGTAGGTTCCGGGGTTCACCCTTTACCAGAGTTATTTACTCTGAATGACCTGTCCATTCAGTCCACTCTCCACACTCTTCTACCATAGACTTGCAATTTAATTTTTATCCCCCCCAAGTATGTTCAAGGTTCTAATCGATTTGAGCTTTTTATTCTGTTATCAAATGTGGGCATCGCCAGCATTTATTGCCTGTCCTAGTTGCCCTTGAGAAAATGATGGTTAGCCACCGCCTTAAACCATTTCATTACTCTTTCAGGTAGTCCATCTCAGATAGCACTTTCAAAAAAAAATTTCCCAACAGCTTCTTTTGCACATTACCTAGAATTAGCATTTTGATTGCTGACTTTCCCAGCACTGGAATGTTTTTCCCCAGCTACTCTTCAAGCCTTCCATAATTTTGAACACATTCATTGTAATGCATAACAGACATGGGATCTTCTTTGTTCTGTTTTATGGTACTCACTAGAATGCTCTTTATACAAAATACTGAACAACTGTCAAGTTTTTTTTTGCATTTGGAGAAGGATACCAAAACTGATTGCAGCATAAAAACAGGCCATTCTGCCCAACAGGTCCATATTGTTGAGTATTCTCCACAGGAACCTTCACCTACCTTATTTCATATCAGCACATCATTCTTTTCATTTCTTGCTTGTGTTTACTCATCGTTCTTTAAATTCACCTATGCTATTCACCTTAACTACTCCTTGCTGTAGCAAATTCCACACACACACAGTCTCCTGAACTTGACATTTGGATTTATTGGTGACCACATTTTCTTAATGACCCCGAGTTCCAGACTCACATTTAAGCTGAAAAAAAAACTTCAGTAAGCTCATCATAATTTTAAAGACATCTTCAGTCACTTTTTAAACATTCTCTTTTCCAGTGGGTAGAACAGAAGATGTAAATAAATCCAGTCACAACCACTTTTTCAGTTTCATGTACATTTTTAATAAATACTTTTCTTTGACAATTCCTATTTACAATTTGTACAGGTTTGATAGGCACATTTGAAGGAGGCAACAAGCTTCAACCAAAACCTCCAAAAGAACAAATTAAAATGTTACACCTTGCAATTTTTGCAGGAGCTGTACTGAATCCAGCATCTGAGAATTTAGACAGCAAATATTTCAAGCCGTGTTTGATAGCAGGGTTTTTTTTAAAAAAACACTTGGCAAGGCATGCTTCAGAAACTTCTGATAACAAATCTGGAGATGTGCTGTTAGTTCAAAATACTGTTGGCTGACTGTTCACCATTTCAGTGGGTAAAGAAATAACTTGCATTTCCATAGCAACTTTCACAACCTCAGGACATCCTAGAAGCATTTTATAGTCAACAAGACGTAATTTAAATTGTAGTCACTGTGACAAAATAGGAAATGCAGCTGCCAATATGCATACAAGCTCCTCAAAAAGAGAGAGTTAAGTGACCAGATAATTTGTTTTAAGTATTGGTTGAGGGGTAGCCACTGACTGGGACATCAGAGAGAATGACTGTACAAAGAAAAGTTTCATGCGACCCTTTGGAACAAGATGGCATGACACCAGAGTAATGGCACCCTTGAATGTCCAGCTCTCCCTTGTTACTGCACTAGTTCCTCAGCCTAGATTCTGTGCTCAAGTCTCTGGAGTGGGATTAACTAACATTGAGCCACTGCTGACACCACACGCTCACCAGTTATGTTACAACTCAATGTAAATCTAGTGTATTTCCAACAGCAATTTTGTTTTTATGGGTTTTAGTTTTATTTACAATCTACGATTGGGAAAGGGAACAGAACGATTAATCTCAGTTAATTGTGTATGAATCCTTTATCTTTGAGTTAATGCAGAAGCTTTTTTTATAAGTACTCTACGATTGTTCTCATTGCTTAACAGAAATGAAAGCATCTGAAAATTCATCAAATGTGGGAAATTCAGAATCAGTGCTTTGATAAAGATGACAAAAATCTGAAGCAGGACTTAGACACAGATCTGGTCTTTTTTCAAAAAAAAAAGGTGCAGCTTCAACTCTGAGCTTTTTAGATTCAGGCAAATGAACAGATTTAAACAGAACAGAAAATTCTTTGGGCCATTCCTCACCAGCCTTGATGTTAATAGAAACCCAGGTAACTCCACGTCTTTTGTATAAAGCTAATAAATGCCACAGTATAACCTAAGAAAATTCTCATCCATTGATTGCTTATTTTCAGGAAAATAACAGCAAAAACTCTAATTAGTGAAAATGCACAGACCAGTACAGAGAATGAATTAGCTATCTTGTTACTACAACTCCAATGGACAAGTTCGCTAAAACAGACAAGATAGCTTCCTCTCAATTTTCTCTCTCTCCTAGGCTAGAGTCACTCAGACTGAGCATCCTCTGGAACCCCTGCACCACCCATCACCTTTCCTCTCAAAGTGGTCACTCATCCCAGAGTGAGGTTTCACTGTAGAATGCCATACAATAGTGCTTGATAATTGTCTTACCAGAAAGCCACAAGCATTGTCCAGCAACACTCCATCTCCCACCACTCCCCGACCAACCCCAACTGCTGCAGAGAGGAGTAACTGCTCCAACTGAGCTAGCAGAGGGTATGCAAATCTGGAGCTAGATATAATGCAGAGTACATGGATATACACTAATGAAAGCACAGCTGGAATCTGAACACATGCACATGCATTTCAGTGCTTTTAGGATGAGGGAGCTGTCAACAGTAACAATGCCCTAGGGTACACCAAGTGCAATGTCATCTATTTCACATTAACTGTTTTTGTGAACCTTACTAGAATGCACACGCAATCAAGCCAATAAGATCCACCAAATAGGAGGCACCAGGAAATATTCTGCCTGTTCAGTTGGCCACAAGAGGGTGGACAATATGAGTAATGTTGGCAGAAGGCAAGAGAAAACAGAGGTAAACAAAACTAATGGTATAGTTAACAATTTTAAAAAATGAAAAACATATTTTTGGTTTGGTGGGTGGCAAGTGTGCTCTGCCATGAACATGAACATGGCATTAACGGTAGAGAACAACTAGCCAGGCAAAGTAACTCTACAACAGACAAATGGAAGAATTGGTGTGGCCTTATGGACACCACACCAAGCAGACATTTCACATTACAATGCACTGATGTAGTAGATACTCTCATGTGTTGTTAGATCAGAGCAACACCTATCATCCTCAAAATTCAGGAATTGAGGATTGCAGCTATATCTGGGCCCTCCATGAGTGAGTGACACCTGAAAAATGGTCTCACTGAAGTGAGGAGATGACAGAAGATATAAGCAGTTAGTATACTAACTGGATTTGTAAAACCTAACGAGTGGCACATAAGGTCTATAAAACCAGCCTAGCCCCACTTCCCAATACTTGCTTGCCCCTCTGAAATCCCACCATAAGTCTTGCAGCTCAATTCCAACAGCAAATAATCATTGTGCCTGCAGTAAATTATACAGATGTTTCTAGAAACAAGTTACTTGGTCCCAATGCTTGCCAGTAAAATCGCTGTTTATTCTTCCTTCTGACAAGAATTGTTGTTTCCCGTCTTCACAACCTTTGAACTCAAATTCTTACATGGGACATCAACTTGCCTCAAAATGCAAGGAGTCTGAACTGCTACCTTTCTAGCCACAACCAACTCCAAATCACTCTACACAAAAAACAAGCATACATGCACAACTACATTGTTGGTGGATTTACCATCTTTAACACTTATAATTGCCTTACATTCTGTTCTGGAAAATTGGAGCAGTAATGACTAATAGCTCCATGGAGGAAATTAAAAATGCCCCTCAGAATGATATCCAAATACATGGCCGTGCAATACCTAGTAGAATTAACAGTTGAATGTCTTGCTGGTCTTTTCCAACGTTTGGTTCAATCTTGGGTCTTGAATTTCTTGGTTGAAACAAGAGCACCTCCATGTCACAGTTTATAAACATGCATGTTACTGACATACCCTGCTGAGATTGTATGATGTGCAGATCGTGTTAATACCACCAGCCTCAATTTCCAGGGGCCATGTTTCCTCTGCAGTGAGCATAACTGAATTAAATTCCGAGACCCCGAGGCCAAAAGCCTGACCCAAATTTCAGGCACGGGATTATTTACATAGCCAGGTCAACTGATGCAGCTTTCCAACACCAAGCAGTTCTTCACAGGTTGAATCTTTTTGGCACTTTTGCGTTCCTACTGAAGCCGTTCAAGCTTAGAGGTGATGCTCAATCACCTCCAGGGTCCACCACCTGATTCCAGTAAAGTCTCAGGGACTGTGGAAAGCCTCAAGAGGAACATGCAGCTGGCCACAAGGAGATGAAAGTTCCACTGAACATTTTGAAGGGGCTAAAAACAATTTTCCAGGGAAACCCTTCTGCCTCATGGCATGTCATGGTCCAGTTAAAATGCACTAGAACAATGCATCATTCCCTAGATGTAACTGCTCTTTACATCCTTTGCAACCTCAGGTTCATTTCATATCATAATTGGATACAAATAACTTTGGTCCAGATTTCCTATTTCTAAACTGATCCCTGGTACCCTACCAACCGACTTTAAGCAATACACTTTGTATTTTTTCACTGGGGCTAAATGTAATATCATTGGAGCTATGCATGCAGAGCATTTCAATTCATCTTGCACACTGATCAAGAGTTTGTCCAAAAGATTTGGGTAAATTGGCTTGGAATACTGCAGACAGTTGAAACAAGTGGAAACAGTGGAAACAGCGCAATCCACAACTGCAGAGGTGAATAATTGCTTGATAGGCAAAAACCACAGGCCTGACGAACCTGGGTCCACAGTATACTCGTGACCCACTGAGCAGCCACCTGGGGTGCAGTGATGTGACCAGCATGGTTTCAGCTTGTTCAGGACTGCAGTGTTATCCCTATGCACACGTGGCCTCTGCTCTTGCTGAGCAGTGTTTAGGAAAAGTTCTGAGAATGTGCAGGGAGAGTACATGCTCCATGATCAGCCAAATGGTGTCTGCATCAACATGGGCTGCTCTGCGGTTGGGGTCAGAGATTCCTTCAGCACGTTGATCAGTTACTGAAACCATCACATATCCAGCAATTCAAAATGAAAGGGATCAGCTGTTCAAATGCAGTTACTAACTTAAAACGTCTGCAGAAATTAGTCATTTTATCCTGCTCTGACAGGCGCAGGGCAATCCATAAACAGGTACTGGTACTGTTGTGATTTTATTTACAAAAAGCAGTCTCAAGTAAGGGACTCGGAGCCATGGGTAAATAGAATTATAATGTTATGGAGCTGACAGCTAACTCAATTAGATGGGGTCCTGGAAGGCTTTGGTTTATTTATTTGCTGATTGAGAACAAAAAAAACCCAACAGCTTTTAATTATGTGGCAATGATGGATCATGGATTTTTGCAATCCTGCAATGTTTGTTTATCAATGCACATTTAACAGGAAGCTAAATTACAAGAGGGAGAAAGGAATCAAAGACCATGCTTAGAGATGAGAGATGGTTCATGACACGAACATGAGGGATAAATGGTCTACTCCTGTTCCTAAGTGTAGAGCCCAATATTGACATGTTTGCCAATGAGTTGTTCCGAATGGCCTTTCATTGTGGCATTCTTACCAAACAAAATGAACTGACTGGCTTGTGCTAGCCACAAAAAGCCAAGCTTACACAGTGAGAGAGGGACAGGGAGAGGGATTTTTTTTTTTTAAAATTAAAATTCAACTCTTTGCAAATACGTCAGGAACATCCAACTACAATTGGAGGAGGCTGACAGATCAGGGTTCCTGCTCAAACTCCAACTGGAGCAATGCTGAATGGCCAGTCTGACATTCAGTGTGTCTAATGCAATGGGGAAGTCTGTTAGGGCAGCAACCAGGTCTCACGTGCTTATATGCGGAATTGAAGAAACGAAGGAACACCTCAACTGACAGACCTCACAGTTGAAGCAACGTAAACAGAGCCTATGACAAGATAGAAAGAAATCTAGTCAAAAAACCCACAAAAACTAAAAACAAACTTGCAATTACTTAGTACCTTTCACAATCTCAGGACATCTAAAAACACAGTACTGCCAATGAAATACTCATTGTGCATAGTCACCATTGCAATAAAGGAAACATAGCAGTGAACGTGCACATAGCAAGTCTCCATAAACAGCATTGCGATTAGCCTTTTTAAAAGAAGTTACTTAAAAGACATTAGTTGAGTGATAATAATTGGACAGGACACCATAAAGTGTGCCCCTGATCTTTTTCAAAAGTAGCGTCATGAACACTGCCATCTACCCGAGTGCAGGTAGGACCTTGGCTAATGTCTTATCCTGAAAATCAACACTTCTGATGCTGCAGCACCTCAAGTGCTGCAGGAATGGGGTGTCAACCGCTATTTCATATGGTAACAGTTGCTAAGCCATGGCAACAGCGCTTTTTTTCAAGGTACTGATCTCTCCCAATGAAAAATAAAATGGTGCTGGTATTCTGATATAAAATATTCAATGCACTGGCAACAATTACTCTTTTAACAATTTCCACATCAGCAAAGCTTTTTAACCACGGAACAAAATGTTTTGCTACAAAATGCATGATTATATTACCCTCCAACTCATAATAAATGTTCAATCACACTCACTTCCCTAACGCCCAAACATTTTCAGGCGGGATAAAACTCTCAAGACAGCACTGATTTTGTGCTGCTATTGATGGACAATTAGTTAATACCGTGAATATTCTTGCGTTGAATCAATGCATTGTTTCTCTCAAGATGATGAGATCTCAAACAATCTTAAAGTAAAATTAACATTTGTCTTCCTGCTTTAGTTATAAAAAGAATGCAGTATGGATTGATTGAAGAGAATATCTTCCCTCAGCCAATCATTGAGCATCATTCAAAAGGTGATCCATGTCTGGACGCCCTGCTCTCCCAGCTGATGAGAGGACATTTCCTTTTTGGGGGCCAAAGAGGAGAAGAATGGAATGGAAATTGTGGTGTTCCTTTCTAAAACACTGGCTCGAGCGGAAATGGACTCTCTCACACGGATGCTCAGTGCACACACAGTTATCCAACCTCCCTGATTTCTGGGATGGTTTTGGCAGCAGAATGGAGATCAATGAATGATTCTTCCATTGATCACGTTCAGCGAGCACGATACTTACTGAATGGGATTGATTTCATGCACATAGTTTGGATAATGCAAAATATCCTCCGCATATTGCATTTTCTGGAGAAATAAATCATGTTTTTATCCAGAGAATCTACTGATGCTGTTGGTCAATGTTATTCCCATTAGTTCATAATGATTGCCTCAAAATGGACTCTGCAGACTTAACTGCAGTGCACCATACAACTGACTACATACTGCAAGTCCTGTCTCACTCCAACTCATTAGCTGACAGTGGTGTCAACAAACACACCGAAATGATCACAACACAGCAGGTTAAGGAAGTAGTGAATCAAGATTTTCCAATCTCCACTGCCACATTTTAGGAAGAAATGGCTTCCATTGCGGAATTGGTTAGAATTTCCTTCAAGTCTCAGCTCAATCTTAACACCAGCCTCCACACTGTAAGCACAACTCTTTCTGCTCTACACTAGGATGAGTGTTAAATCGCTCTTTAGGCATATCTACAAATGAATACAAAGCATTGCCAGGCCAACATTTAGAAAATTTCAGAGCAGGGCCATATTTAAAAGATAATGGAAAGTCTGGAGGTCTGCACATGAAGTTCCTTTCTGGAGTCACAATACTACTTCAATCAAGTGGTAAGTCAGTCAATGCACCATAGATCTAAGCGCCGTGATTGTCAACAAAGATGTGGCTATGTCAGATATCATAGCAGTGTGCTCACTTCTTGCCCTAAAATATACATGTCCAGCAGGATGTGTGCAAAGCACTGAAAAGAAATGAACACTGACTGATGGAGATCAACTACAGACTTAATGCTCCAAACATCTGACCTGGTTAAAAAGTAGTTAACTTGCTGTAGTTCAAGAACTGACGATGGAACCTTCCAAGGCTCATGGCCACCTCTGATGGCCACAATGCTGACACACCATCTACTATTAATTTGTTGTAACCATTTTGCAGGTTCCCATTGTTGGAAAGACAAGGAAGTACCATCAGTCATCATTCCCCTGTATCACTGGAACTTGGGTAAACAGAACTCACAAAACCACTGTTCAAGGCCACTCGACAGCCTGTACAGGCCATCAAGAAACATTACTCAAACCAATAAGCTTTGTATTTTTCTGCAAATATTGCTCTAGTCCTGACAAAATTACCATTGTAATACTTATTTCAGAATAGGTTTAACATGCTGAATACTTTAAAACCAAGTTGACTGGTGCCCATTGTCAAGATAAAGCTAGAAATTGAAATATGGACTTTATCTTCATATATATTTCTATAATTAAATAAACTTTTACAATAAAACTTACACAAACTATCTTGTATAATTGAAGTGTACTTTGTTAAAAGTACAATTATCTTTGAGGCCTATAACAGCCTCTCAATGCTCACATGGGAGCATCAACCAAGTTTATCATCCCATCAGATTGTACTCGTCATATGGGTAATGAAATATTAATCAAAAATCATAATTTGTCTAAGTTGCTAAGTTAAATACACTCACTTTTATCAAAGTGCTCTGTACCCCCACGAAAGGGAAATACATGAATTTGTCTGGACCTTCAGTAGGATGCTGTATCATCCGTTTTTCCCTCTCTACCCAAGTCCGCTTCAGTTTGCAAACATTCAACAGTGTATCCTTTCATTCAAGATCCCTCTTTTAAAGATAAAAAGTTGGTTTAAAAAAAAAACACAATTTCCATCTATTGACCTGACCACTGCAACAAGGGTTAAGGCATCATTATGTTTTGGTCTCTTGGTTGCTGCACGTCACGGTTTCCAAGACTTCACCCAAAAACAGGCTCATGGCAAAGATTACATTATTTGGTAATTGAGGTGGGGCAGATGGGGAGATAATAGAATTTGTAGTTGGCTGCAGCACAACCATGTTGTGAAAGGATGTATCATGACAATGGCATATTGCTATATTCCAATGGACTCTGAATGAGATGTTGTATTGCAATGACAATGGAGTTGGTGTGTCACTTCCATTGTATAACTTCAAATTGTAAGGACAAAAGAAAATGAATAATCACAGTGGAGGATCAATCATTTTCCTACCCTCCTTTCTCACAGTGGACTGATCACACCTCAACAAGTAGAGTAATCACCAATTTTAGGAAAAGGCACCCATGGTAATTCTTGTTTCTCCCCTCCCCACTCCTCAACACAAAAATTATTCTCTTCTCAACACAAAGCTGAATAACGTTGACAGTCAGAATAAAACAGGGCACATTAGAGTAAAATAATATGGCACATTAAAAATAAACCAGGTATTACTGGAAGCTTAATCCTCATTTTAGCTTGCAAAGGGCAGTAGGGACCTTGCAGTTGGTGACGGATTACTTCATCAGAACTTTGTTTTGCTTCATGTAGTTAGACTATAGGTAGAAAGTGGCACAGGAAATTTTACATCAGGTGGGCAGAGTATTTGGGCATGGGTGGTGAAAAAAAACAACTTTCAAAGTTTAGAATACATTTCCAAAAGGAGGATACAGTGATAATTACTGGACTAGCCCAAACTCATTCCACTCTGGGAAACTTTGGCAGCCATTTCCATTTCCATTTCCAAACTACAAAAATGCAAATTGCAGTCTTCTCTATTCTGAGTAGTAAGTAATCTGGTTTACAAATTCTCTGCCTCCAAGCCCTAAGCAACACAGGGTGTAAGATTCTAAATCGGTATGAACATCCAAATTAAGAAACCAATTTCAAACTCAGCATTAGCAAGGGCATCTTTTTCTTCCTTTCCCAGAAGGTCTCAGTGGATGTTTTACAAACGCTACACACCTTCTAGCAGTTCAAAATAGCACCATTTGTGTCAATGCCAATTGAGAGAGTCTGCAGATGGGGACAAAGCAGTAGTGGGTTCTGACCTCCCTCAGATGTAGGTTCCAATAGAAGTACTGAACGTTCAGGAGTTACAGCACTGGCTGATTTCCCCTCAACCCAAGGATGCAGAAGTAAATCATAACATCCTCCAACCTCAGTTCACTCGATAAAGTCTGGAAATGAAATCTGGGATACATATGGTACAGTTTAGAAGAACCCCTAGTCAAATCTCAAAGATGACAAAATAAAAGCAGGGTGCAATCAGGGAATTGGTTTACAATAAATGCTCCATTAACCAGTTTCCAACAGGGCTAAATACAAACTCAAGTGTAAAAATCCAAGTGTCTAAATCCACTTGCCTGTAAAATTCAAATATCATAGATTAAGTCAATTGTTAGAATGAAGCTGGAGGCAGTACAGAGTAAACCATATACAAATTATCCTCTCAAGTCTACCACTAATTTCAGGAGCAACACTAGGCAGCCAACACTTCAGATAGCTTCAAGGTGCCTCACAGACATGACCGCTGTGAATTAGGCCACTTCAAAATTGGATAAACTTTGTCTGAATAGACAGGAGCCAGCACAAACAACAACTCGAGACCTACGTTAGGGTCTGGCATTTGTGAAATGCACTCTTCAGCAAATTATACTTGCTGCACAGTTGGGTTAAAACACACATCCACGCCCAAAGTTCGCCAGAGTTTTGGGTTTGACCTGTATTAAGTAAATTGCAAATATGTAACAAGATAGAACACGATAGGGTTTCTTTCAGCTAACATTGGACAGGTAGACAGTTTCCGTGCTTAAGGAATATGATTTGACACTAGGGCAATGGAATTGCACTTCAAATATCCCTTCCCTTCCCTTGTGACCTAATTGAGGGACTCTCCATACGGAGACTGTACTTGGCCTGAAAATTAATGCTATTCGAAGTCCATTTCCTGTTCTTTACTGACCCAACTCCCAAAAAAAAAACACAAAAGGACTGTAGTCTGGCAGCAAGATTATCTCAGTTCCTATTAGACAAAAAAAAAGTGCTGTTCAAATAAAATAATTGCTCTTGTGGGGTTATTTATCCATGCCCCAGATTCTCAGAGTGGTAAACATCTTTAGCAGCCTACTTGAAATAAAGACAATACTGCACAGGGCATATTGCAGTAAGATCCCATTTCCCATCAGTAAAACAGTCAAGATTTAGGGTGGGAGGTAGAGGAGGAGAAAAAGTCACTATGACTACTTTAGGACAGGACTGAATGATCAGAGACTGCAGCTTACATTCCAATTTGTCAGCTTTGAAAATAGTTAGCTGCTTAGCCACAAGACCAGAAAGACAGGTTTCATCGTACACAGCTGTGACTGAACCTGCATTATAAAATAAGACATGTGCAATATGTTGCCATTAGAATCCCAGAATTGCAGGTGTTGAGGAGCTAACAAGCTGAATTTGAAACCACCAGGACTCAAAGAGGCAGCCTGCCAGACATTTTTAAACACTCACTTTTGTTTGTGGATCATCTTTGCTGTGATCTTGGCAGACACCGGCAGTGTTATATTTGGCTTGCAGGCATCAACATGATACTCATCTTCAGGAAATGTTAGCAATAATGCAATTTTAAAATGAAACTTGCGCAGAAGCAGCACAGTAATTTATGAACTGACTGTAACTGACTTCTGGTGTCTTGTACAAGGCAGCAAAACAGGAACGACATCCTGTAATTAAAGGAACTTCAAGATTGTGCCAACTGCTAAAAGCATCCCGAGAGCATTGAGACTCCAATGAGCCAATCAGGTGGACCAGAAAGTGGTATGATAGGAATTGTTTCTCAACACATTAAATTTTAAAAAAAAACAAGACAAAGTTTTAAACTTTCAAAAATTCAGAAAGAAAATTACAATTGTTAGTATTCCTAAAATGAAAACCTTGGCTTTGCAGCCGTGCCTGATCTCTAGCTCCACTTATAGCTACCTGAGAGCAGGCAGCTCTTGGCCATCATACACAACTGTCTTGCAATAGAGGCTCCTTGCCATCGGGACTCGTGCTCTGTGGACTGTGGGGGTGACCTTGTGACCCATTATTATGTTTCTTCCAGCTGCCAGAACGCAGAGGGAGGCCGCTGTGCTCTGGAATGAACAAGGCGACTAGCAGCGACAGCAAGACTGAGCAGGCTCCAAAAAGAAA
>NC_063360.1:36735861-36760529 GCF_021869965.1 Rhincodon typus | reverse complement strand
CAACTGAAACATAATCTCCACCCAGAAGGTATCAGTCACCAGCAGAATGATTAATCTCCTGCGTATATTCTCTGTCTGTCTGTCTCTGTCTGTCTATGTTTTGGTATCACCCACGTGTTCTATCGATCTACACTGCTGAAAACACTCTTTTTTTCTCTCTGTTTTTATTTTGCTCTGGGCTGACTCCTGCACTGTGTGTCTGTCTCTGCTTTTTGACATTGAGGACTGTGGACATTTCTGGTCGCAGTATTACATAAAGGACAGAGGCACTGGAGAATGAACACAGAGGGTTGGCTAGAATGGCAACAGGACTTCTCCGGAAAGATTTAACAGCCTCAGGCTATTCTCTCTAGAAGAGAGAGGTAACCCAACAGAGATCTCTAAAGTCTCGAAAGACTTTGACAGGCTAGACAAGACCAAAACTTAGACTCATAAAGACAATCACTAAAAATAAATCCAATTGGGAGTTCAGGAGAAACCTCCTCTTGAGACCATAACAAATAGGAACAGGAGTAGGCCATTCAGCCCCTCAAACCTGCCGTCCCATTCAATAGGATCATGGCTGATCTGACATTCCTCATGTCTACTTTCCTGCCCTTTTCCCCGTAATCCTTGATTCCCTGACTGATCAAGAATCTATCTATCTCTGCCTTAAATATATACAAGGACTCTATCTCCACAGGTCTCTGTGGCAAGGAGTTCCAAAGACACTCCACCCTCAGCAAAGAAATTCCTCCTCATCTCAGTCTGAAACTGGTGCTCCCCTTTATTCTGACACTATGCCTTGTTCTTGACTCTCCCATGAGGAGAAATATCCTTCCAGTATTTACCCTGTCAAATCCGTTCAGAATCCCATATGTTACTTCCACCTCTGCCATGTCCCAACCTCAGCCAGAGAGTGCTGAGAACATGGAACTCTGTCTCACATGGAGTGGTTGAAATGAATGATATTGGTCCATTAAAGATGAGTTGCATAAACACACACAACAGAGAGGAAGAGAAGAATAGGCCAAGGGTGGGGTGAGGCTCACTTGACACTAAAATATCAGGCTCTAACAATCGGGCAGAGTGACCTGATCCCTGTGGTGTATGTTCTGAATGTTTGTCTCCTGACTCATGGTGCTTCTGCAGAACAGAATGAACTGCTGCGTTGATCTGTAAATGTCTCAAGACTGGTACTGGTTTCAAAACATCGCAGTTACAGTCTGACAGCTGACTTTCTATAAATGATATTCAGTCACAGCCTCTGTTTCCAATAACCCTGAAACAGGTTTAAACTTGCAATAAAAAGACCAGGAGATAACATGAGGGATGGTGAGCTGATGTGACAGTCGGGTTTGGATTTGGATTTAGAATTAGAATTAGGTTTTATTGTCACGTGTAATCAAGTGAAGGAAAACATGAGTGCGGTGACAAGTGCACATTTCTCTGGGGCTATCTTGGTTACAAAGTAGAATTTTTAAAAACAAAAACACAACAGAAAAAAAGAACCCAAAGGAAGAAACTGAAACAGAAAGTGCTGGAGAAACTCAGCAGGTCTGGCAGCAACTGTGGAGAGAAACAGTTAATGTTTCAAGTCTGGTGACCCTTTGTCAGAACTGATGGTAGCAAGGAGGAGTGAGTGGATAGATGGAGATAGAGCCCAGAGAGAGAGAGGAAACAACAAGTAAACAAAGGGATTGTTGATAGTAGCTAGGAGTTCATGCTCTAAAATTTGTAGTCCAGAATGGGGGGGGGGGCTCACATTTTAACGTAATTAATTATGGAAAATTGAATTCCTCACTGCCCCTTCCAGAAACCCACAGATGGTACAGAGACTTGGTGATATTCATAGAATCCCTATGCTGTGGAAGCAGGCTATTCGGCCCATCACAGCAACACCAACCCTCCAAAAAGCATCCTACCCAGACCCAGTGTGTAATTCGCCTGACACCCCAAAGCCCATCCACCATTTACAAAGCACCAAGTCACGAGTGTGATGGAGTGTGATTTCTCCTCCAAGCCCCCCACAATCCTGATTTGCATGTACAGAACTCCCTCAGTGCTATAATGGGGGTGACCAAATGAGTTGGGAGCCTGCAATGCCATTCCAATAAGATTGTGGCTGGTCTGTTTGTGGCCTGAACCCATTTTTCTGCCTCCTTCCAATAACCTGTTCCTGTCTTGTAAGACAAAAATCTATCGACTTCTGCCTTAAAACCTTCAAAGACCCCAGCCCCTATCTGGGGCAGAGAGCTCCCAAGACAGTCATTACCCTCTGAGAGAAAGTCTTCCTTATCACTGTCTTAAATAGACATCCCCTTATTTCTAAACAGTATTCCCCAGTTCTCATTACCTCCCCCTCCCTACCACAAGCAGAAACCTGCTTTCAGCATTGACTTTGTGATGACTCCTCCCCTACCATAAGAACAGAACTCCCATGGGTACAGCTCCAATTTGTTCCACACTTGAACAATAATGTAACTCAACCATCATCTACTGTCCCATCATCTATCAGTCCCAAAAAATACTGTCAGTGTAAGCTTTGTACTTGATTCACTCTGACTCTAAGATGAGTGTACTGCTGACTTATTTGAATTGGGTGTAGTTCCCATGCCCACTTCTCTCCGATCCCTTTGTCAACAAACTGTTCAACTACAGGGGCATCACAATACACTTTGATCCTGATCCTGTGTAATGTCTGGGGATGAGATGGGGATAATTAAACATCAAAGAGGAACAGGGGTCCAGGCTGATTCACTCCACACTGTCAACTCTCAAATAGTTCAGGAGCACAATAAATTTGAACTGTCTCTGGACAATCTAACAGATCAGTTAACACCACTCGGGACAAGCATGAGACTAGGATCTTCCAAGTTAGTTCAGGTCAAAATTAGTGGAAACATTTTATGTTGTGGGTGGCTGAAGTCAGATTTCACACAAGGCACTGTGGCTTTCTAATGCTCCACTATCAGCAGCTGTGCCTCAATCTGCCTGGGTCTGAAACTCGTGAATTCCCTCCCTACATCTCTCTTGGACTATGGCAACAGAAAGGAGACATGGGACAGGTTCATCTGGCATTGACTCAGTGGGCTGAATGGCCACCTTCCATGCTGTAATAGTCCTGTAACACTACCTCTCTATCCTCTTCTCAGACATTTCTTTAAGACCTGCCTTTCTGACAATTGGCCACTTATTCTAATATCTATTTAAAACACTGCAGATGAAGAGAGGTTGAATAGGTTGGGCCTGTAATTATTGAAGTTTGGAAAAATTGGAGGAGACCTTATTGAAATGTAGGATTTTTAGGGGACTTGACAGGTTGATTCAGAGATGTTGTCTCCATGTCAGAGAGTCTAGATCCAGAGGGCGTGATCTCAGAAGAAATGATTGCTCATTTGAGAGTTTGCATTTGTTTTTTAAGAAGGTTATTAAGAAAGCAAATGGAATATTGTCTTTTATTGCTAGAGGGATTGAGTTTAAAAACAGGGAGGTTATGATGCAGCTGTATAGGGTCGTGGTGAGCCCACACCTAGAGTACTGTGTACAGTTTTGGTCTCCTTACTTGAGAAAGGATGTACTGGCAGTGGAGGGGGTGCAGAGGAGGTTCACTAGGTTGATTCTGGAATTGAGAGGGTTGGTTAATGAGGAGAGATTGAGTAGGCAGAGAGTATACTCATTGGGATTTAGAATATTGAGGGGGAGGGATCTTACAGAAACATGTAAAATTATGAAGGGATTAGATATGACAGAAGCAGGGAGGTTGTTTCCACTGGCAGGTCAAACTAGAACTCGGGGGCATAGCCTCAAAATAAGGGGGAGCAGTCAAGGAGGAACTTCTTCACCCAGAAGGTAGTGAATCTGTGGAATTCCCTGCCCATTTGCGGCTACTTCTTGAATGTTGTTAAGGTGAAGATAGATTTTTGAATAGTAAAGGAATTAAGGTTTATGGTGAGTGGGTGGATAAGTGGAGCTGAGTCCATGGAAAGATCAGCCATGGTCTTATTGAATGGTGGAGCAAGCTCGAGGGGTCAGACAGCCTGAACCTGCTCCTATTTCTTATGTAAGACAGAGAGAAGGAGGAATTTCTTACTTGAGGGTAGTGAATTTGTACAGTTCTTTACTGCAAAGGGCAGTAAAGGCTGAAATTAACAGCCAGAGAATTAATGGGAAAGAGCTGAAAAAATGGGAGTGAGAATGATCAGAGCAGATTCACAGGGCTAAATAGCCAACTGAAAAACTGACATCTTACGGTCTTTATTTTAGAAGCTATTCATGTAGCTCAGTGTCACGCTCTTCTTTGGTTGAGAATGCTCCTGTGAAGCGTCTTGAACTGTTAAAATGAGCCCTGTAGAGGTAGGTTGTTAGAAATGCTATCATGCTATCTGAATGTCGATTGTTCCAGTTTGTAAAAGCTTCAAGGATATGCGATCTGTCGCCAGCAGATGGCAGCGGTGCTTAAACTGCTGAAACCTTTTACTTTCCCTGAGTTTGGAAAGTTCAGGAGAGATTTTCATTCAATTAGGATCCCATCTCCCACAGCCAGAACCCAACCATCAGCTACAATGAATGATCTTGAAATGCAGTCCCTGTTGCTTTGTCTTGTCAGGTTCCCTGTAGGCGGACGAGGGCATTCATTTTGTGTACAGCAAGATCCCACTCCTAACAATCTTTCAGCAGTCGGTTAGGACAATAGTGTGTGTAGTTACTGAGGAATGGAATTTCCCTCTTTCCCCCCTCACTGATCCCCGTTGTGTCTCTGAGAACCGTCCGGAAGACCCATTCCAAAATTCTGAAAGTCACTGGGAGAAAATTATTTTTTTTTTCTCTTTTTGCAAGGCACCCATATTTCATGACTCTAGTGACTTGAAAAGCTGACGTTTGACAGTAACCTATTACATGAAATGTTAAAAGTAAAACTCTGTGTATAGTCTTACAGCTGTTTATTAAAGTTGCTGTGTAAATGCCTTGAGATAATAAGGTGTAGAGCTGGATGAACACAGCAGGTCAAGCAGCATCAGAGGAGCAGGAAAGCTGACGTTTCGGGTCTTGTTCTGATTTTATTTTGAAAATTCGATCTGACCGAGGAGCTGATAAATAGCTTCGGGAGAAACTTGGCAGATGTGGTAACACAAAGCTTGCAGGGTTTTTTCAAATGTTGCATAACCTGACTTATTGACAATGCTTTTAACATCAAGAATAGACAGCTTGCAAGCAAAATATTTGTTGAAAAACATTTGCTACTGCCTTCCAAATAACATTGGCATTGAGGTAAAACCACGTTTTAAATTATTTCAATATGTTTATTTTTAGGGAGCTTTGTGTTCGAAGTCTGAATGTACTTAACTTGAAGTTGACAAAAGTAGGAGAAAAGTTTTTCAGAACTTGTCCAAAAGTTTGCAAACATTTCCTCGAAGTTGTTTATTTGCTTTTGAGGCTCGGTTTTTTTTAATTTGAACTGCTCCTTGTTGTTTTTCTGCTGCCTGGAATCTCTCGTGATGTTTTCCTTCCAATCGGCGGAGAGATTTATGTCTTTGCAGCGTTGCCCGGACTCGAACTGCGCCTCGTCCCCCCCCTTTGCTTTACTTCGAGAAAAACAAGCGAGAGCTGGGAGCGCCGCGCCCCTGTCCGGGCCCAGCTGTCAATCAAAGCCAAGGCCCCACCCCTAGACCTGGCCACCATTGGCCAGCGGCGAGGACGGCTCCCCCAGCCATTGGCCGACGTCCTTGTCAATCACCTTCCCCCACCTACACAGGCGGTCGCTGCCTATTTAAAGGGGAGGTATACAGTAGCTGAAGTAAAAAGCTTGCTCTTTGTGATATTGGTTGTTTACCGAGTGCAAGACTTCAATTGCAAAAGAGAAAGGAAGAGGAGGAAAAGAAAAGATGATTTTGGATAAGTTGAAGAGGTTTTCAATGGTGCTAGACAGTCCAGACCCCACCTCTGTGCCAGTTTACAGCACTGGGGATGAGGTATCCGGGAAAGTCGTCCTGGAGCTGACTGCTGCAATGAAGATCCAATCCTTAAAACTGCACGCAGAAGGCTGTGCGAAAGTGCATTGGACTGAGTCAAGAAGTGCTGGCTCTAGCACTGCTTATACCCAGAACTACAGCGATCAAGTGGAATATTATAACAAGAGGATAAACCTTCTCCAACTAGGTCAGTACCCCCTTTGCCCCATGTACACTGACATCTTATTTTGAGAGTGCAAGCGATTAGAATTGGCTGTGATTCTAAGATTTAAAAAAAAACAAAAGAACTGCGGATGCTGTAAATCAGAAACAAAAACATAAGTTGCTGGAAAAGCTCAGCCGGTCTGACAGCATCTGTGAACAGAAATCAGAGTTAATGTTTCGGGTCCGGTGACCCTCCCTCAGAACTAGCTGTTTCAAAGAGCCTGTACAGACGCGTTTGGCCGAATGGTCTACTCTAGTGCTATTCTATTCCATAATTTGAGGTTTAGGGGCAAGGAGAGGGACAGTGGGTACAATGTGACAGTCCAGGCTAGCTGCTGGAAACCAGGGCAGTGATGGCCATCCTTACCCTGCGCTGTTTTTATAGTTTCATTGCCAGAACAGTACAATGAGCCCCTGATTATGAGGGCTCTGACTACTGGAGTTGTGGCTATACTGTAGTACAGTTAAATAAAACTTTCTCTGAAATGCAAAAGTAAGTTTCATTTTCATTTTGACTGAATTGTGAATCTGACCCTTTTAAAGATGGTGCATGTGTTTTGTCACGCAACCTTTGTGTTATTCAATGTAGATTGCTTCACTGGGACATTTATTGCACAGAGCCTGTAATTGGGAAGACTGAATTGTGGTGACTATGAAAGGCTGAGTCTATCAGAATTTCACCGGGAGCCTGAATTATGCAGATTTTGCATTTCTTCACTGGACTCTGTTGGAATGGTGTTGTGGGGAGCGAGTTTTCTTTTATTGCTTAAGTATAAGTTAAAATAAATGTTTAAAGGCCAATCATTTTGTTTAGTGCTGTGTTAGTGAAATCATTGCCTGTAAAATCTGCGGCAGCAACATTTTGTGTCGTCCTGTTTCAGCTGCATTTGTTTCACTAACCTCACATTTAGCCCACAAGACCAAAAAGAATAGTAGTCAGCATTTCAGTCCCATGAGTCTGCTTTGCCCTTTAATAGGATTGTGGCTGATCGGATATTCTTCACCTCCATTTTCCTGCCCTTTTCCAATGATCCTTGGTTCCCCTAATCAGACCTTATCACTGGGTCAGCACCTATCCACAGTCGAACAGAGGGGTGAATGGTATAAATATCTAAAGGAGTGCAAAGCGTACATTTAAGTGGCTGTCAAAGGTATTTTCAGTGTGGTGGTGGTGGTGGTGGAGTTCAAAACTAGGGGGACATATTTTTAAGGTGAGGAGGAAGATTTAAAAAGGACAGGAACAACTTTTTTTTTTAAAAAAAAGGTGTAGTTAGTGTGTGAAACTGCCAGAGGAAGTGTGGTTGCAGGTACAGTGAAAATGTCCAAAAGACATCTGGATATGTGTGTGTTAAGAAAAAGTTTAGAGGGATATTGGCCAGGAACAGGCAGGTATGATTAGTTTAGTCTGGGAACATGGTCAGCATGGACTGGTTGGACCGAAGGGTCTATTTCTGTGCTGTATGACTCTAAAAGAAAGATAATGAAATACTGTGACATTTATTTCTCTGCGTTGGCTTTGGACTGCTAGTTGATTGTTTTGAGTCTGCTTGATCTAAAATTTAGGAGCCCAAAGCAAGGCTATTTTCTCCTTTCTCCATGGCATTGTTTTGCTTATTAACAGAGCCCACCTGTTGAGAGGGGCAGGAAAGGGCAACAGGACGAGAGGAGAAACTGCAAACATTCAATGGGTCAGACTGTGACAGCAGTTAGAGGACAGTGTCAACATTTCATATTTCCATATTTCATCCTACTTCAGTTTAGTGGAAAGAGCTGAGAGTGAGCAACTGGGGAGAGAATACCACAGACTTACACATACGTAAATATAATGGTAATGATCATGGACTGACAATCTCCCAACGCATGTGAAGATTTTGGCAGTTAATTGCAACATTAGCTTAATTGTTTCAAGTCTGTTTATAAAGTGATAATTATCAGTTCCTCTGTTTTGCCCAGTTTGCTTTATGGATTAAAGAAATTGATAAACTAAATCATGCATTTGGGTAGAAACTGGACTATCCTCCTGGTCCACAATGATCTGTAGGTGGGGAGTGACCTGGAGAATGAGGAGGGTGAACAGGTTGTGTGCGTGTGTATACATTGATCAGCAAGTAAAGACATGTCTCTGGCTACCCAGATTTTTTTTTATTTCAGTTTAACAACTAGTCATTGTGTAAACTCTGAAGGGCAATTTTTTTTTTGGAAACTTATTGTTTGTCCCTTGGCTCAGCTGTCTTTATCATACAGTAGGTCTGTGATTTAACACTTTATCTTCTGCGTTGCAGTTGTTGATAGTAACTGATTGCTGTCTCCCCCAGCCCTGTCCCCGACATTATCCAGACTGTGGTATACCGGTCCATTACAGAATGCAGCTTCAAGACTGGGATCTTATTGATCTGGGACAGTCCATCGTACAGAGTGCTTACAAACTTACAAAGTCCACCTCAACAGCCCCTTCCCACCTTGTTGCGTCTATCAAGGCAGCTCACAAAACCGTTCCTGCTAATCCATTCTTCCCTGTTTTGATCCCAATCCAGGTGGTGTCTATAAAGGTGGTTAGTGCAATTGCCTGTGCAGCCTCTCCGAATGTTAACCTGAGAATCCTTGTGCTATTTCGCACTGCCCTCCTGGGGTAGATGTTTTTGTACCTTTACAATGATGTCACCTTCTGGCCAGACTGTTAATCAACCTGTGAATCCTTCCCATTGCTTCACTCTGGGGGGACAGAGCACAGCAAAGTGAAAACAAACAGATGAGATCATGTGCATCGCGCATCCCCAAACTGTTCATGCCCCAGAGCTGAACTGGTTGAATGGGAAGAAGGAAATCCCACTGGGGGCTGTTCCATTGGTTCTGACACCATACACTTCCCAGTGATTGATTGAAGGAACTCGGTTGGCCTCACATTGTGGGGATTTGTCATGAATTGGGCAAGAAGTTTTGTGATTATGGATAATCCAATAACCCAATCCTGAGTACCACGTAGAAACGGGTAGTGGTCATTCAGCCCCTCGAGCCTGTTCTGCCAATCATGGCTGATCCGTATCTTCACTGTATTGGCTGATGTTGGTTACATCATTTTTTGACAAACTTACTCAACCAAAAAAAACTATCAATTTTGAAATTTTCCATTGACCATCAGCTTCAACGGTGTTTTGCGGGGCAACAGTTCTGGATTTCCACTGCCCTTTATATGAGAGAGTCTTCCTTTCATCACCCCTGTGCAACCTGCTCAGAACTTTCAGGTTCTGCCTCTTCTCCTACTCCAACTAGAGGTAACCTTATTCATCCACCATCTACAGTACACAGACCAACAACAGGATCACTACCATTGGTGCCTTGGAATAGTGAGTTTAAAACTACCTTCCCAGTTTACATGCTATTCAGGAACACTTGAAGCTGCTCCAAAGCACTTTCACTTCTTTTTATGCCTCCTCCGATATTCTCTTCAATGTTGAAACGGAAGCTTTTGTTGCACCGTGCCATGGTTCACTTCATTTCCTCCCTTGGTCCGTGTTCAGGCTTCAGGAAACCAAAACGTGGAAGTTGCCTCATCAATACTCCCTGACTCCCCTCACCTTCCCTAAAGCTTCTTTATCATGTGGTGCCCTCCACCTGTTTTCTTGATTTGAAGGTGATAAACACCTCTTGTCGTTCCTGAGACTGGCAACCAATGTCTTGCTTAGTCATGTCATTGTCATTGCCACTTGGGAAGCAGCCTGAGAATTGCTTGGTTCTCTCAGTCTAGTGCTAATTAATGCCACACCAATGACGTTCAGACCCTTTGGGATGTGGGTAGTTAACCACCCATTACAATCCAACAGAACCAACCCACCAAGAAGACAGTCCTAAGGCCAATAACTCGTAGAAGAGAAACAGAAAAGTGATTGTCTGACCCACCTTCTTGTTACAGTATTTCTTGTGTAAGTGTGTTGATTGAGTTTTAACAGGAGGTTGGAAGAGTTGGCACTTGTTGTAGTTGGAGTTCAGAAATTTCTACTAATTGCATCAGCTCCATTGTTAATTTGAAAGGAAATTCATTATGCAATGGAATGCCATCACTGCAAACAGGCACATTTCTTTCCTAAAATCCCCTCTCTAGTTTAACTTGGGAAGGTGGGGTGGAGTGGGGCTGCATGGAGAATGGGTGTGTGGTTAAGCCACAGAGTGACAGGGTGTGATTTTTATACCAATCTGTGATCAGATTAAATTTCCATTGAGCTGGTAGCTGGAGTTTCAGCCTAGTTACAGAAGACAGTGTGCACTCTCCTTTCCTTCCCCATTTGCATTTTCACTTGGACAAAAATGTCTGTCTGAAGTAATGGGCTCTGTTTGTGACTTTGGGATGTTTATAAGACCTTGTATTTATATAGCTGTTTCACAACCTCTTCAGCACGTTCCCGAAACACTTTGCAACCAATAAAACATTTCTCTGAAGTCCCTGTTGTCATGCAGGAAGTGCAGCAACCAATATGCACACAGCAATCTCTGTGAACAGCAACGTGCTAAAGATCAGATATTCTCTACTGGTGATGTTTGGTGTCAAATATTGGTTAGGATGCTGGAGAAATTCCCTCTGTTGTTCTTCAGAAAAGTGCCATTCAATCTTTTATGTCCATCTCAAAATGGAGGTGACCTCCGCTTAATATTACATCCAAACAAAGCCAGCTTCAGCAGTGCAGCATTCCCATTGTTCTGCACTAGGGACGTTGGTCTCAATTATATGTTTGAAATTCTGGTGTGGGGTTTGAGCCCATGACCTGTTTGAGGGGAGGGTTGATAAGGGGATATTTATTCAGGAGTGTGAATTTGTTTGTGTGTGTGTGTCTCCTTGGACAGGGTTGTACTGACTCAGGGAGTCTGTGTAATGGTGTGTGATGTGCCATTTTGTTATTTCTCTTGCTCTCTTTTGTCACAAGTCTTTGTTCCCCAAGTGCTTGAACTGATGAACTGGATAGAGGTATCAAGAAGTGTGAGCCATTGTTTTTAACAGACTGTGTCTCTACCTTTTCAGATAATGGGGATATCACCCTTCTCCCAGCTGGTCGCCATGAGTTTCCGTTCAGCTTCCAGCTCCCTGAAGAGTAAGTACCTTGAGCCCTTACGAGTGAAAAGAGCATATATCCTGAGACCATTGCTTCTGTGTAGAGTGTCTCTATAGATCCCCAGACTGGATCTAATGTTCTCCTCAGCCTTCTATACGAAGGCCCGAGATGATGGAATCTCTTCTTGTTACATTCTTTGGATCCAATCGGATCTCATTATTGACTTCTGGGGAACTATAGTGCCAATTTGTCTGCACCGAAAGCCCACAATAAGTTCAGTCATTGTTCGGGGAAAAAGTCTGAGTTAAGCCCAGAATTAACTATTTGAATTTGAATGCATCCTTGCTCGGACTTTCAAACTGAGAGTTGGTGGTGGGTGTGAGGCAAGTGAGCAGGTCCTCACTGACTGGGTCCTCGGGAGGAAGTAATGGCGTACAAGTGCTGGAAAATGGGATTAGAATGGATGGATGTTTCGTGACCAGCATGGACGTGATGAACCGAAGGGCCTTGTTCCATGCTGTAAACACTCCGACTATGGCATTATGATACAGTGACTGCTGCAGGTGGATAGAAACATGAATATGAACTGTAGCGGAAAAATTGTGTAAGAAGTTGACCATCCCACTGTAAGAAGCAAACACTGCTCGGGGGAGAAAGGATTTCTGTTAGTAATTCTTCAACTGGTGCTGGTTTATTTTATCCCTGCTGTGTTTAGTTAATATGCGGGTTTTTGTATTCTCCATTGTGTAGAAACCTGGTGACCTCCTTTGAGGGGAAGCATGGCAGTGTACGCTACTGGGTCAAAGTCAAGCTTCACCGTCCCTGGGCCACCGTGAAGAAAATCAAACGGGAATTCACAGTGATTGAGCCCATCGACATCAACACACCGTCATTACTGGTGAGAGTGCCATTGCCCTTGGAGCTTGGGAGCCCAGAGACTGTGGCTCACTGTGTATCTTGCCCTTCACCCAAGGAATGTAAAAGGGGGAAGGAAGTGATGCCGTAGTTAGATTACTCCAGATGTGCTGACCTCTATCAGTGATGGACAGCTCATGATAACCATCCTTCCTACTGCAAAGGAGGATGGGAATGCACCCTGAGCATGTCACTGACGTTCAATGAAATCACGAAGGCCGAACAGCCCAATTCAGGAAGGACAGAGTCCTCTCCATGCACCACATGTGAGGATACCCAAGTAACTCTGACTCACTCACTCCTCCAGCAGCACCTTCCGAACCCACTGCCACTTCCATCTAGAAGGACAAGGACAGCAGAAGCGTGGGAATATCATCACCTACAAGTTTCCCTCCAAGCCACTCACCATCCTGACTTAGAAATATATTGCTGTTCCTTCAGGGTCAAAAATACTGGAATTCCCTCCTTAATGGTATTGTGGCCATCCCTATTTGTAGCTGACCACCACCTTCTGCAGGGCTGTTAGGGATATACAATAAATGCTGGCCTGGTCAGCAATGCCCAACATCCCATGAATAAATTAGAAAGAAAGATAGCCAGACCTAAAGGGGTTAAATAATGAAGGCAAGTTCCTAGATCCTTACTTCCCTTGAATGATGGCTGGAGTCTGCTGTTGGTTTGGTTCAGTCAGGATTGATGGACAGAGTGGCCAGTTTGTATTTCCTGTTCCTTAGGGTTCTTACATTTTCCCTCACTAGGCTCCCCAAGCTGGTACAAAGGAGAAGTTGGCTCGGGTCTGGTACTGTAACCTTGGTCACGTGTCGCTGACAGCAAAAATTGACCGGAAAGGCTACACACCAGGTAACAGGGATTTTCACATATATTCTCGCTTTTATATCACACCTTTCCTGACTTTGAGCAAGTCTCAGCCAATTAGATAGTTTTGAAGTGTAGTCCCTGTTGTAATGCAGGAAGCACAGCATCAAATTTGGTAATGAAGAGCTAGAGCCCACTCTCAGATCGTAATCTAATGATCTTTGTTTGAGGGATAAATAGTGGCCAGGACACCAGTAAGGAGCAGCCTACTTTATTCCAAAATAGTTACCACTGAATCCAGCTCTGATTTGCCAAATGGTTTTAGGGTTTAATAAGGAGAACAGATTCATTTTATTCTCTTTAGCTCTGAAAGTTGAGGGGCGATCTTCTTGAGATGTTTAAAATAATAAAGGCTTTTCTGTTGACTTAAAGCAGGAAACTATTTTCTGCAGTTGGCGCAGGGGTGGTGGGGTGGTGGTAGTGTTCCGGAATAGAGGGGTCTCCTCTTCAATTTGTCACCAACTCATTCAGAGGTGGATGCCAGGAGCTTTCAAGACTGAGATAATTATTGTGTAATAATATCAAAATTATGGAGCTAAAGCAGTTAAGCAGGGTTTAGATACATGTCAGTCATGATCTGATTGAATGTTTGAGGGGTTGAATAGCCTTCTACAGTGTCTGTACTGCTGTGGAACTATTTTTAATAAAAACGGAGAGGTGCAGGGATAACTTTGAAGAGGAACAATTTTAGCCTAGCCCACCATCCTCGGAAAGCTATTGGGGACAATGCTCGTTCACACCATCCAGTCTGTGTGGCCCACTGGAGTCACCAAAAGCTGTGCTATATTAGTGAGGCCAGTGTTTTACTGAACTGGGTTAAAACTGTGAGAGAGGAGTGCCTTATGACTGTAACCCTCTTCTCGTCTTCCCAGGAGAGGTGATCCCCATTTTTGCCGAGGTCGATAACTGCTGTTCCCGCACAGTAACCCCCAAAGCGGCCATTGTCCAAATACAGACATTCATCGCTCGGGGAACAATGAAGCAGAAGAGGGCAGTGGTGGCAACGTTGCAAGGCGAGGGTGTGACCCCCAGGAAGAGGGGCTCTTGGCACGGCCGGCCCCTAAAGATCCCCCCGGTGTCGCCCTCGCTCCTGCAATGCCGGGTGATTCGGGTGGAATACATCCTCAGGGTAAGTACCTCCCCCTGGGGGAGCCGCTGCTGTCTGTAGGGGTGGGGCGGGGTCATGGCTGAGGGCATTGGGGGAGGGCGGGAAGGTGGGCAATGCAGAGAGACCAAGGAGAGTGAAGGGAGAACATGAGAGAGAGAGTGGGGTAATAGTGGGAGGAGTGAATGGGGAGAGAGAGTGAGTGAAAGGGAATGAGGAAGAGAGAGGGGCGCGCACAAATGGGAGCTGAAAGAATCCTGACTGAAGCATTTTCTAATTTAGATGGCTTGTTTTTGAACTTTACAGGTTTATGTCGAGATCCCAGGAACGTCCAAACTGTCCCTGGAGTTGCCACTTGTCATCGGCACAATTCCCCTCCATCCATTTGGCAGCCGCTCATCCAGTGTTGGAAGCCAGTACAGTATGGAGATCAATTGGCTGCGCCTCAGCCTCCCTGAGACACCAGAGCGTAAGTGACCCTTCCCACTGCTAGCCCATTCCATCCATCTGTACCTGCAGCAAGACTTGGTGTATAATCCTGGCCCATTGCGTCCTGTGTGTTTAGTGGTTGCATTGATTAGGCTTGCAATTTTAATTCAAATGTATCCTTTCCCAACATGTGGCCATTGCTGGCTAAGCTGTCCCTTTATTGCGCATGAAGGTGATGGTGAGAGCTGCCTTCCTGAACCACTACAATCCACGTGCTGGAGTATTTCTCAAGTATTTGAGCTGCACGCATCCAGGCCGTCTCCTTCAACGTAGAATAGGTTCAGCTAATGGAGATATTTCAGGTGGTTAGAGGAAAAGAAAGGGCAGAGAGCGAAGGTGAGAACTAGTTCCCTCAGCTGGGGGATGCCCAGAACAAGGGGTCAGGTGGGGTGAGGGGAGAGAACTTTAAACAATACGCCAGGCCATTAAGGGGTGATATCAGGAAGCATCCCCCACCTCCTCCCCTCCCAAATCCTGGCCGGGATGAAGTTGAAAATGAGGTTGATGGATTTTAGCTGGGTTGAGGGTGTTGAGGATTACAGATCCAAGTCAGAAATGAGTGAAGGAGCAGGTCAGCAATAATCAGACTGCATGAATGGGGAAGCAGACTGGAGGCACTGAGTGGGAAATATCTTAAAACAGCAGCTGTCCCCAGTATCAACCCACCCCCAACCAGCTGAGGGAACCAGTTCTCACCTTCACTCTTTTCCCTTTATTCTCCTTTTAACCACCTGAAATAACTCCACTAGATGAACCTGTTCTATGTTGAAGGAGATGGCCTGGATGAGTGTAGCTCAAATACTCGATGTTTAACACCATCCAGGACAAAGGAATCCACTTGATTGGCACCACATTCTCCACCTTCAAACATCTGGTCCCTCCTAACCTCCATAACACTACATCGATCACCCCCCTGGTGTTGGACTGAGTGTGACATGTGTTGTCTTTAAACCTTTACCAAGTTTTACCTTTTGTTAGTTACCATCTCGGCTTTCCACACATATCCTAATGTTGATTCCATTCCATTGCAGCACCCCCTGATTATTCGGAGGTGGTTTCTGAGGATCAAGCTGAGCGGTCTGACCAAGGACTATCCCTCCCAGAGGATGATGAGGCCCTTGACCAAGTGCTGGAACGGCCCTTCTTTGCCTACGTACAGGAGTTCCGTTTTAGACCCCCACCCATTTACTCTGAGGTAAGATTCAGTAAGTCTAGCCTTTAAAATACCTTGCAGCCCAGAAACAGGCCATTTCTGATCATACTGTATACGAGTCGCCTCTTGACCTTGTTCAACTCATCCTATCTTCTTATTCCTTTCTCTTTCAATTACCCAACTTCCTCCTTAAATGCATCAATGTTATTCACCTCAAGCACGTTCTCACTGCTCTCTGTGTAAAGCTCCTTCCCCTGAATTCCCTGTTGAATTTGTTAATGACGATCTTATGTATGTGGTCCCAAGGTCCGTCCAAAAGGGAAAACCTCTTCTCTAAATCTTTCCCAACCAACACACTGACGCACGGTTAAATTTCTCCATCAGATCACTCCTCAATCTTCTCTTTTTAGGGGAATAGAATCCCAACCTTTATTTCTTGCTGATGTTTATGACCACTCCATTCTGATATCATGCTAGTAAATCTTTGTTGGTCCTTCTCCAATGCCACACTGTCTTCTGGATAACAGAACTGTCTGAATTACTCCAAATGCAGTCTAATCACGATTCCATACAAATTAACTATAATCTTCCCTGCTTTTCAATTCTGTCTCTCTAAATAATAAAACCACTGGGCTTCATTTGCAATGTTCTTTATAACCTGCTTCTTTTTGTTAAATGTTGCAAAAACTCTGGAGCCTGCTCTCACTTATGTTTTCCTTTTTTGTTTTGTCTCTTCAGATTGATCCTCATCCTCCGAGATCAGACATGCGCCCGCGATGTATGACCTGTTGAAGAATTCACTGCAGCAAGCAACAGAGTTTAAAAATAAGGAAAAGTGAGATTTTAAAACCGGTTGAAGGTCCTTGGGATGCTTCCCAGGCACCTTTGAAAGCAAACTCGGGATATTGCTGTCTGAAGAGGAACCATCCTGTATAAAGGAACAATGTCCTCTGACTTCTGTGGCAATGGTGCAAGTCAGATTGGGATCCACGGCTACCTTTCTGCCTCTTGTTGACCTGTTTTGCTGTCTCCCTTCGGTTGCTCTGTTCTACTGAACTTAACATCTCATCGAATGGTTTCGCATAACCTACTGCCTGTAGCGGACCCAGTGGACGATGTGACAGCAAGAGAGGGTGTGTAGGAGGGGCCTTCTGTTTAAAGGACACGGGCTACAGCTGAATGGGTCCAACCCCTTTCCCTCACCTCCATATGAACTGGGCATTAATCTTGTGCTTCCAACTCGTATGGACTGGGCACGCAGCGTGTTGGGATTTGGGGAGGGGCAAGCGTTACTGTCTGGTCATCGGCTTGTGCCGATGGTGGCGGTTCAAGGGCTTGGGGGTGGGGGGGCCCGCCCCAGTTTAACCAGTCAGCTTTTGAGAGTTTGTACGGGGTTTGGGTCCAGTTCTGTCAGATTTACTCCCTCACACTTAAGTTCAATATGTATCGTAGTTATGACCTCTCCCAATGGTCGCAGTATAACAACAAAAATGTGGGATCAAGTGTTGCAGGCTGAAACACTGTTAGGTGCAAAAGGTTGGGTTTCAAGGGAAAAGTAAGAAACATGGTCAGAATGTTGCTTAATAATTCCTCTGTGGTGTCCACTTGCGATGATCTCTCCAGTCCCAATTCCAAGAAACTGTTCTGAAGTGTCAGACCCCACAGTGTGGGAAAATATTTCAGAACATCCTGAGCTTGAGGGTAATTGTACGAAACTGACTTCTTCCAAATATATGATCAATAACCATTTCTAATAACATTTTACATTGTCTTAAAACTGGATGTCCTGTAGGTTTTTCCCAGGTAAATGAATGGAGAATGAACCAGGAAGGGAGAGAGTAGGAGAGGAGATTGGCTGGCAAAATGTAATTAACAAAGGTTTTCCGGGAGTGAGAGGTGGAGAAATGGAGAGAGGGATTTGGGAAGGAACATGAAAGAGAGGTTGCATAAGATATCAGTGACCAATAGAAGCCAAAGTTGATCAGAGCAATGATAATTCATGCAACTTCCATTAGAAGGGTCTACAAAAAGATATGAGTGATTTTTCTGTCTTTGTTACACATGAACTGTTTTCTTTGTGAATGGGTGGGGATAGAGAGACAGATATGACTATGGTAATGATCTAACTTCCAGTATTACTAGAGTTGGTTCCATATGTGATCCAGTTACTAGGTTTCAGAGACCTGATGCTTTAGAAAGGAACCTTTTCTTTCCACATTTTTTTTTCAAGAAAGAACAACAACAGCAACCTGTGTTTCTGTGGTATCTTTTTAAGTAATTAAACATCCTGAGGTGCTTTGCCTTTGTGTAAGGAGATAAGCTCAATCAAGGAGGGTATGTTATAGCGAACAATTTAAAGAGCATGGGTACACTTGAGGAGGACAGTGAGGTCGAAAGGTTTAGGAAAGGATTTCCAGAATCTAGGGTCAAAGTAACTGAAAGCAAGCTCACCATTGGTAGAGCGATTAAAGTTGGGCGTCTGGAGAGGCCAGAGCTCTAGGAATGTGGGAATGTAGAAAGTTGTGGAAGGGTACAGGGATAGTAAAGGATGAGGTCATGGAATACATTGAAAAGAAGACTGAGAGTTATAAAGACCGAGATTTTGCTTAACGTAGAGCCAGTGTAGGTCAGTGAGCAGATGGGTGAATAAACTTGGTATAATTTAGGATCCTGATGAGCAGAGTTTTGAATGACACGTTTATGAGGAGTAGAACACACAGTTGGCTGAAGTTGTACATTACTCAGTTATGCAAGACATCAAAAATTATTGACACAGGAAAGATTACTTCTTGAAGATCTGCAGCAACTTGATTGGCATGCTAATGTGTCAGGCGTGAGCACAGTATCGCCAGGCTCTCTTGGATTGTCCTGGAATTTCTTTGAAATAATATCCAAGAAACCACATGATCAAAACTTTTGAGAAGAAATATCATTGCATTCAAACCAACATTTTTTTAAAAACAACACTGGTTATTAGAGATGGCTTCACAAAGATACTGATTAAATGCCATCCAGTTAGGGGTTAGTGAGGAGGTTATCCTGCTGGCTGTGAAAATCTGGGGCATCGTGAGAATGGGCACCTCAGACAACCCCTGGGGCAGAGGTGGGTTGAAATGTGTCAAAAACCTCCAGGATTGTACCCTGCCTGATTTGGCAACCTCGAGGTTAGTGGGACAGCTCTGAGCAATGTTTCTGGTTATCACGTGGAATACGATTGGGATAAAATCCCATCTTCCTTGTGTGTATAAAGTCCTACATGTTTCAGACTGTTAAACTATCTTTTCTTTTAAAAAGACAGTTTATTTTTGTATTTTTTTCTTTACAATAAAATGTTATCAGATTATTCCAGTGATTCTGGCTGCTTTTGTTTTTAAATAATCCAGTGTGTGCGTGTCTGGTTGTTGAAAGTTCTTGAAGAATTCTCGTCCTGTTTCAGTTTGGGACATAGTTGTCCAGTATGATCCTGAATCCCAGTGGGATAAGTTCCAAATCCTGACTTTGCAAAGACGGCTATAACCTCAACTTAAATCGGTCTCTGTAGCTGGATTTACGTAAAGAATTACTGGAGACTCTGGCTCCTGATCTGTGTGACTCTCCTGCCTGCTTGATGATATGTTTGGTCACCTTTGGTTATAGCGATCCCTGTAGTTGGACATCTGCTGACCTACACCCCTGCCCTTGTTTGCATACAGTGTGGGCAGTGTGTTGCCGGCTGTGACCCTTCAGCCCAACAAAGATCAAACCTAGGAACTGGAGGAGGCCATTCAGCCCCTCTAGACTTTTATACAAATCCATCTAATCATGGCTGTGCTGCACCTTAACTCCATTTTACCCTTACTTTGGTTCATTTCATTCCTTGTGCCAAAAAACACATATGTACATTGTGAAAATTTTGGATTACAATTTGTGGGTGGGCGGGGGGAGAATTAAGGATTTTTGCCATATAAAACACTGCGATATATTAAACGGAGAGCAGCAGAGATATCAGTGGATGTACCAATGACCTTGGTTGACCTTTGTGGCAAGTTGGTGAAGACTGGTGTTTTATGTTTCTGCAGAACCCCCTGAAGCCACAATCACTGGAATGACATTTTTAACAAAGAAAAGCTTGAATTTATGTAGTTTTCTTCCCCGCTCTTGTTCCAGCAGTCAACATCATTGTAGGAGGAAATACAGCCAATCACTGCACAGCAAGATCCCACAAGAATCAAATGATTTGCTTTTGGCGATTGGTTTGTCCGGATCACGGAGGATGACTAATTCCATTACTCTATTAACGTATTGCAGCACGGAAACAGACCCTTCGGATAGGGCCTTGGGATCTTTCATGTCTGCCTGAGAGAGTTGTTAAAGACTCAGTTTAACATCTCACCCAGTGTGCAGCACTCCCTTGGTATAGCTTGCAATTACACGTTTTGAGTTTCTGGAGTAGGATTTGAACCAACAATTGTCTGACACAGAGTCAAGAAATCTCTGATGAGCCACAGCCAACACTGTAACAGGAGCAGAGAGAAGAAGCATGCTGTTTCCTGTATTTAGTGAATCATTGATCATGTTATGGAAATGTTGACTTTGCAATGTGGAGTTTCGGCAACGGGTTGCTAATCCCTATGTTTATCAGAAAGAGAAAATAACTTTTAGCCTGACTCCGATTCCTGTAACTTGACAAGACTTGGCAATGAGGGCTTGTACAGAAAGTTCCCTTTTGCTGTTTGTAATTTGACAATTCAGTCATATACAGTTCTTCACATTCATAACAAAATTTCTCCTTGTTTTCAAATATTTCCACGGCTTTTCCCTCACTATGTCTGTAATCTCCAGCCCAACGACCTTTCAAGATCCAAGATACAATCTCAAAGGAAAAGGCCAAAAGAGAATTTTTTGTTTTAACTCACAAGATACTGAATGTTTGGAATATGATCGTATTGAATACAGGAGTAGCCTCTCTGCTTGGACAGAATGTCACATTGGCCCCAGGATCCTGTACCTCCCCTGGGAACCTGTGCCCCACAACTTGAGCTGCCTCCATAATGTAGATAGTTTAGATTTTAGAACTGCTAAACATTGGACCCTGCTGCATACCATCCACCTCTTCTTTATCCACTGCCCAGGCACACCTTGGTGTGCCCATTTGCTGCCAGGCGGTGGGGATCCCCAGCGGAGAGCTCTCTATGGGGGAATTCCCCCACGTTTCCCTCTGGGATCGGGGTGGGGGGACAGGGCAAGGGTGTTGCACACAGCAGTCCTGTGCAACTACAGATTGCAGTGGTCCACGGCCTCCCAGCCCAACTCTTTGTTTTGTGGCACTGTGGAGTCCGTGGACCGTGTGGATATTGGTTGTGGGCGTTTGCACTCCTTTTGTTTTGTTATCTGAAGAACCTTCTCCTCTGTTTTTTGTTGCACTTCAGCCCCGTGCTCCTGATCTTTGAGCTCCTGGTGCAGAGGGGAGTGGGCAGGTCAGAGGATCCCTCCGTGGGTCTGCTCCTGAGCCTGGCCAACCTGCCCATTAGCAGGTCCAGGTAGCGGGCCGTGGAGGTGGGGTGGGGGGGGTGTGTCATTATGGCCGACTGCCTGCCCCTTTTCTGTGGTTATGTTCGAGCCTTGGAGTGGAAGCACGTGGTGTCCCCCGATATTCTCGATGCCTTTTGGGAGAGGTGGGCCCTGCGATTATTGGAGTGCTTCATTTCCCCATCCAACTCTTTATTTTGATTTCATCCCTACCCTGCCCTTCACTTTTTATTTCACGTAGGCATTGCCCCTACGGGACTTTGCTTGTCACTGGTTCCTTGGTCATGTGGGTGTTTTTCTTCCTGGTGGTGGAATATTAATAAAGTTATTTGTACAAGAAAATATACAGGAGCAGAATCAATGGGCTGAATGGCTCATATACTCCTCTGCACCTCTATCTGAATTCCTGAACATCCCAGATTTGATCCCCTTGCACTTCAGCTGCCAAGACCCTAAGTTCAGGAGCTCCCTCTGTACCCCTCTCCTCCTGCAAGACACTTCTCAGAATCTACCTCTTTGACCATGTTGCTTGTCCTAATGTCTCATGGCTTGACAGGAGCTGGGGAAGGCATTTTGCATTTTGAAGCTGCTCTCCATTCATTGAGATCATAGTTGATTCATGACATAACTGAATTCTGGGAACACTTCAAAAGTATGTTTTAAATGCAAAAAACATTTTGATCCTCGCCTCATCTCCCTTCTATTTTGAAAGCTCTGATTGGTTGTGTAAACTCTCCCCTTCTCGTTCCCAGAAACAGCAGCTGCCCCAAATGTGCAGGTTTACCATCTGACTATGCACACATACAGTTAGCTGAGAGATCACAGTGTGGGGACCATGGTCTCTCAGGTTTCTCTGAAGCCCCCTTCGGGGTCAGTGCAAGTTTGACCTTGCATTTCTCTTTGCACAACATTGCAAAGACAGGAGATATTGTAAGGAGGAGGCCTGGACTTTAAGAAAGACATTTCTTCAAAGTTAAATCTGGGTCCAAGCGTTTCTCTGAAAATTATATGTCAGCAAATATCCGAGTGACAGCAATGTGGTGATGCAGCTCCTGTTCAGCACTGACTCCATTGCAGGGTTAAGCATGGATTGCAGTATCAATATGACAAAGTCCGGTTGTAGCAATAAGTCAACTCCTCTGCAATTTGGTATAATATTAAGCAGAGTCTTGTACTAGTCACTGAACTAAAGTGGCATGATTTTATTGAATCGTCTATTCTTACTGACGTGTCTCATAGGGGCACACCACTTTGTGAAGTATCAGTCCTCTTCCACACTCCTATCTCAGTTCAGGTCCAAATTCCCATGCTGTTTAGTTGAGAGGGGAGCTTTGAGTACCGTTCTGAGACAACCAGGAATGAGATTCCAGGCTGAGATTTTTCTTCTCTGGACTGCCTGGCAATTTTAGTCTTCATCTGAGGTCAGCCAAGTGGGTTCAGAGAAGGGATTCTCCATGGGAGTGTACAGTCAGTGTATTCACCCACAAATGGCTGCAGAAATTACAGGCTCTATGTAAATGTAAGCTTTCTCTTCCTTTACCAGACAGCACTGAGAGTCATAGAATCATACAACATAGAAACAGGCCCTTTGGTCCAACGAGTCCACATCGTCCATAATCCCAAACTAAACTAGTCCCACCTGCCTGCGCTTGGCCCATATCCCTACAAACGTTTGTTATTCACGTATTTCTCTAAATGTCTTTTAAATATTGTAACTGTACCTGAAATTCATTCCAGACATGAACCACTCTTTATGTAAAAAAATTTCCCTCATGTCTTTTTTTAAATCTTTCTCCTCTTACCTTAAAAAATGTGCCCCCTAGTTTTGAAATCCCCCACCCTAGGGAAAAGACACCTGATATTCACCTTATCTATACCCCTCATGATGTTATAAACCTCTATCAGGTCACCCCTCAACCTCCTAGACTCCAGCCTCTCCTTATAATTCAAGCCCTCCATTCCCTGTGCACTTGGGGCCTGAGGATATTAGTTAGGAGCTTCAGGCAGGGGGAGAGGAGAGCAATCTAGAATCTTACAGCAGTGGATGAGGCCATTTGGACCATTGGGCCCATGCTGGTTTTTGAAAGAGCTGTCCAATTAATTCCACCCCCCTCCTCCCACTCTTCTCCCTGAGAGGTTTGCTGAAGATCCTTTTGGGCTGAGTCTTCCTGGACCATCCAGTCCCGTGGTTGTGGGGACTCTTGCTCTCTCTTTCTCTCGCTCGCTCGCTCTCTCTCTCTCTCTCTCTCTCTCTACACAGCAGTTGACTCATGCAGGTTTACAGTCGGATTTACAGTGCCTCCTGGTTCTCTGGAGCTCTGCTTTGGATAGTGATCTGAACTGACCTACCTCAGCTGCCCCCAGTGAACCCTACACAGAATGTGTTTACAAAAACGCTTGGAGCTTGGCAAGACAAGACATTCCGCCCGAGCAACTGACAGTTCAAAGCAGCACATGACCCTCAATCCATCGTTGCAGTATGCTGACATCAGTTGCTGGACGTTGAGCAAACCCATAAGACATGGACTGGTTTCAGAAACTTGTATAATGAAATCCATCGGGTTATAATTTCATCCTATGATTCCCACAGCTGTGAGGCCTGGTGTTTGGCTCGGCTTCCTCAAGATCCCCCCCCCCCCCCCCCCCCCCCACCATCTAGAATTCTCAACCTGTCCCGTATTCCTGGAAATTACTTTCTGTTAATTACAGCAATAGAAGCACCAGGATTTTAAGAGAATATTTGATGAGGTTGGGCGGTGGGGAGTAGATGTGATTTAATGACCTTACCCTTCCATTATCCCAGCCCAGATCCTTACACCCAAATCTCAGACTCTTCTGTTGCTGGGAAGCTAGCAAACTGTGGAAAATGCAAACAGTTTTTGTTTTCGTTTCCCTCAGCCCCTGCCATTGGCGGATGGTGTTTTGGAGCCAAGTGAACATTTCAGAACAGAACATGGCCAAAAGCTGATTCTGTCCCACTCTGCTTATTTTAATTATTTGCCATCATTCTGCAATCAGATGTTGACAAGATTTGAGTGACTTCCTCCGTTCCCTGCATGCCCCCTCCCCTAAACATGGTGCATTTTGTCCATTTAGCTCCTCAGGCTACTGAGTCATACGGGGCAGGGGACACCACGTTCAAATGTCATTCTCTGCTCTTTTTTGAATGAAGCATGCATCTCCAGCACTGTTCAGAAAGACAAGTACACCAGGTGCTTAGGGTCAGGGTTAGTGTTAGGGTCAGGGTTAGGGCTAGGATCAGGTTGAGGGTTAGTGTTAGGGTCAGGGTTAGGGCTAGGATCAGGTTGAGGGTTAGTGTTAGGGTCAGGGTTAGGGCTAGGATCAGGTTGAGGGTTAGTGTTAGAGTCAGGGTTAGGGCTAGGATCAGGTTGAGGGTTAGTGTTAGGGTCAGGGTTAGGGCTAGG
>NC_063360.1:36733197-36735361 GCF_021869965.1 Rhincodon typus | reverse complement strand
GCCAGCTGTCTACCTGTCTTCATGTCCAGGTGTGTTTGGAGATGGAGCATGTTGTGTCCACCAATAATTTCACTCTCTAGAGAGAGACAGGTAGGCACCCACAGCGGGTAGAGTGCTTTAGCACCCCTTCCAACTCCATTCTGATTTAACTCCCTCCCTCTCTCCCTACCTTTCCCTCATCTTTGGATGGTTTGCAATCCCCTCAATGGGCTTTCTGTGTAAATTAACTGTTTGAAAAACACAGGTGATTTACTGATGGTTGGTAATAGATGTAAAACCAAACCACAGGTCATTTGGTGATGGGGAAATAAAACATTCAGTTGTGTTTAAGAGCACTCTGGATATAAAAATAGGAAAACTTAAGAGCAGAACACCGGGAGAGGGTGGTGTAATGATGATTTCACTCAACTAATATCCTAGAGTCCCAGGCTAAAGTTCTGAGGTATGTGCTCAAATCCCACCATAACATCTGACAGAATTCAATTACTGAATCCTGAGCTGGAATTTTAATTGAAAATATGGGTGATTTAATGGTGATGGATAACACGTGAGAAAGTAAAGAGCTGAAGTCAGGGTAAGGAGAGGGAGGTGTAGATTAGCTGGCTTGTAGTAAAGGATGCAGGTTCAATTCTAGCACTGGCTGAGATCACCAACAAGGTCCCACCTTCTCACCTGACGCTTGGTAACCCTCAGTTAAATATCACCACCCAGTTGCCTCAGAAAGCATTGTACAGCCAGTATTATGTTTGAGAAACACATACAAACTGTGTTGAAATTCTCACAAAGTGCTTCCTATGCTAAATTAATTATCAAAAGAGTTGAGCTCTCAAAAAGGGACTTGTGTGTCCCTACCTCTGGGCTAGGAGGGCTGCGTTTGAGTCCCACCTGCACCACAGGTGCATAACAACATCTGAGCAGGTTCATTAGAAAATATAAAAGAGCTGAATTCCTGTTTGTAAATTGTTCTTTTAATTAGAAACACTGGCGATTTAGTGGGTAATAAAAATCATTCATAGGTGTGTTACAGCAACTCAGGACAGAACAGAAAAACAGCCATCCAGAAGACACACCTCCTCCAGAAGTGTGTCATAACGAGCCTGAACAGTTGATAAAAATATCTATAAGTTGATTGAACAAAGCAAGACATTCAATATTAAAGACACTGAGGGATATTATTACAACTGAGATTGGTGGACCACACCTGTTCCTTTCTAGTCCCATTCTTGCACTGATCAGAGATATTTTCTTAGCCAACCTGCTCCAGGATGTTACTTCAAGAGCCCGTTCCTCTATGGATCTTGACAAACCTTTAATTTAACCAGCATGGTGATATATTATATAGGTTTCACCGTAGTCTGAAAAAAAAAGGAAAAAGAGCTGGCTTCACTATCTTTTGTGGTTAGGTTTATGCCAGGATGAGACAGCACATGGCACTCACTTGGATAGTTCAAGTATTTGGTCAGAGGTGGTCCATTATATCCCCCACCAACACCATTTTGATTTAATTTCCTGCTTTGTCTCCTCCCCTTGTTTGCTTTCTGTTACACTGCCCCTGGTGGACAGTGTTTGTGACTTGTTAATTGGACTATTTATAAATCCAGTGGCGGGTTTATTTCAAACATAAATAGTCTGACTTCTTCCCCAATCATACCCTGTCTTTTGGGCAGGGAAAGATGGAAACTGATGCTTGTACTAAATTATAAATTTACGATAAAATCTTTTGCTGGCTAGTCCAACATATAGATATCAGTGTGTGAAACACTTGCTGAGTCGAAATTTCTTAAATCTTGCTGCCTCACTCTCTTCCCTTAACAAACTTTTCCATGACCAATCCTTTGGCTACCTCTCCTAATATTTTCCATATTTGGCGTGAAATGTTGTTTGAGGACATTCCAGTGAAGCACCATGGGATGTTTTCTTGAGTTACTAAGCTGTGGTAAAAGGTATGTCTTGTTTCGGCTGTGAGCACTTCTTTGGTGAATTAGAGACTTGTTGAGACTTAATTTGGTTTTATTTCCTCAGGCTCTCCAGCTCCACTAACCACAACAGAGAGCAAGACCTTGACCACTGTTTCCACAAGTAGCAGCATAACACAAGCACCCAATGTGGCACCAAATACCAACTCAACAGGAGCGTCCCAAGTAACAACCACCAACTCAACAGG
>NC_063360.1:36728089-36733187 GCF_021869965.1 Rhincodon typus | reverse complement strand
AACCATCAACTCAACAGGAGCGTCCCAAGTAACAACCACCAACTCAACAGGAGCGTCCCAAGTAACGACAACTGCTCCACCCAATGGATCAGAAAGTTCGACCATGGTTACAGCCAACACTGTAGTGCCATCGAATAGCACAGGCACCCAGAAGACTGCAGACAGTCAGACCAGCATTGTCACCTTTACCTCTCCATCGACTCAAAGCACCAGTACAAACACAGTGAGGACCTCCACAGTCATTGTGAATCCCACAGGTTAGCAATTGAACTCTCTCAACACCAACCAATGTAACATTGGCCCTGATTTTCTTTCCTGCATGGGGTGCGCAGTGACCTACTCTTGCTGCTAATTCCTAAGTTTGAATGTAAATAGTGATGGAAGGATTGAAGAAATTGATTAATATTAAATCACATAAAAAAGCTCAGGCTGTTTAGCCAAATCTGGACGCGAAACGTTAACTCTGATTTTTTCTTCACAGATGCTGCCAGACCTGCCGAGCTTTTCCAGCAACTTCTGTTTTTGTTCCTAATTTACAGCATCCGCAGTTCTTTCGCTTTTGACTCACTCTTGCTTTTGCTTTGTGAATTACTCATGACATTTAGTCACTAGACCATCCTGATCGCTGTCTTTCTCCATTTTTGTTCCTGAAGGATCTATATATATAATACACACTTCATTCTCTACATATAGCAATACAGTTTTCACTAAACAGTACTTGCCAGTCACGCACCCATGACTGTGTGTCTGCATATACTTAATATGCCTGTGTGCACCATCTGTTGCTTTGTTTTGCCTGTGTAATTTTATTCCATTTTTATTCCATCTATTCCCCAGAACACCACACCCTAGACCCTGGACTGATTGCTCTTATTATAATCTTTGTGGCAATTTTACTGATTGGGTTACTCGTTACTGCAGTGAAATATTCTCACCAAGGGAAACCTGAGTTTAAACGACTTCAGGAATTGCCGATGGTATGTATGTCAAATTGATGTCTGTGCGCAGAGAGCTCAATGTATGTCCATGTGTCTGTATTCATCTCTGACATGTAGAGTCTATCTCTATTGAATGCTCCTGTGTGTCAGACTCAGACTCAGACTCAGTGTGGATTTAATGTGTGTCATTGTTGAATGAATCTCTGCATGTACATGTATGGTTTTTGGACCTGTACATGCTGAATGTGTATATGTGTGTGCCCTTGTGTATGTGCATGTGTGTGTCCATGTGTGTGTGTGGACGTGTGCGTGTGTGTGTGTGTGGACGTGTGTGTGTTTATGTGTGTGTGTTTATGTATGTCTGTGTATGTGTGTGTTTATGTATGTGTGTGTGTGTGTTTATGTGTGTCTGTGTATGTGTGTGTTTATGTATGTGTGTGTGTGTACGTGTGTGTCTGTGTGTGCGTGTGTGTGTTTGGGTCTGTATGTGTGCGCATGTATGTGCATGTGTGTCTGTGTGTGTTTGTGTGTCTGTGTGTGTCTGTGTCTATGTTTGTTTGTGTGTGTGTATGTCTGTGTGCATGCGTGTGTGTGTCTGTGTCAGTCTGTGTGTGCGTGCGTGTGTCTGTGTGCATGCGTGTGTTTGTGTGTGTATCTGTGTGCATGCGTGTACTGAATGTCACAAAGTACATTTGAGGCAGCAGATACATGGGAATACCTTCACCCTCACTGTCACTGGGTCAAAATCCTGGAATTCCCTCCCTAAGGGCATTGTGGGTCAACCTACAGCACACGGGCTGCAGCAGTTCAGGAAGCCAGCCCACCCCCACCTTCTCAAGGGGCAACGAGAGACAAGCAATAAATGGTGGACCAGACAGCCACTCCCTCATCTCACGAGAGAATAAAAAAAAGGGTTCATTTCACTAATCCCTTCCACTGAATACCATTGTGGCAACATGGGTTCATCTCTGTTCTCTTTTTGCAAAAGATGAAAACAGGTTAGATGTGGGGACAACAACTGACTGATGTAATATTCTGGAGGAAAGTGCCTCACCATTTAAACAGTGGAATCAGCCCAAACCCACTTTACCTGGGTACTCACACCTTTGTTGATGTTGGATTCGTGCCCAGTGCTATCGGTTTCAATTCTGATGCTTGCAAAGTGTTCACTTGACCTTATGTTTACTAGTCTCCCTTTCATGGACTGTTCCTATTGAACCATGTGACTCAGCACTTCACTGCTCCACCTTATTTCTTTGTATCCAGAGAGATTGACTTTCAGATCCAGAACTGAAGGAATTAAATGAGTGCTTTAGATATCTGTTGAGGCATGACCTGCTGTGGGTGTATTGTGGCTCCAGCGAGAAAGTTCGGTATCAGTGGGTTGCAAGGGGTTCCTAGCCAAGGAAGATCCCAGATTAGATTCCCAGTTTGTGCTGTGCTCAAGCTTCTCACCCAGGCTGCTATGAGTTGCTGCCTCTAGTTGGACTTATTTATAGGAAGGCTGTTTCGGACGGACATCTCTCTCCAATGATTGGCTCTCCTCCCCCACACACACTTCCACTGAGTCAACAGACACATCCCATCTTCACAGCACCCACCTTCCCCACAAGCAATTAGAAAGTGAAAAGGACACTTTGTTATAGACCTTTGTGGTGCAGATGGAGGGCATTTGGCCCACTGTGTCTGTAATATCCCTTTGGATGTGCAAATACCCAATGGCCAATCAGCCCATCAGTTCCCTGACCCTTTGAAGGGCATCACACCAGACCCAACCCCCTATGCTATTCCTGTAACCCTGTATTTCTCATGGCTAATCCACTTAACCTGCACATCCCTGGACACTATGGGTCAATTTAGCACGGCCAATCCACTCTAACCTGGACTGTGGGAGGAAACCAGAGCATCCAGATGAAACCCACGCAGACACGGGGTGAATGTGCAAACTCCACACAGACAGTTGCCCGATGGTGGAATCGAACCTTGGTCCCTGGTGCTGTGAAGCTGCAGTGCTAACCACTGAGCCGCTGCATCAACCCCACTGCTGAGAGGCGCATGGCCTACTCCTGTTCCTATGTCCCTAAGACTGAAGCCGATAGACTTTTGGGCAATGAAGGAATCAAAGGATTTGGGGAATGGGTGGAGAAGAGGATTTGAGGGAGAAGAGATCAATTGTAATCTAGAGAATGAGAAGAATGAAAGGGCTGAATGGCCCACTCGTGGTCTTATTTCTTCAATTCTTATATTACTATAATGTAGCATTGGGTGAGACTAGGACTGAGTTCTACTCTGATGTGTCCAACATGCCCCCTTTAGCCAGTACATTGCCTGACTGCAGTCAATTAACCCAGCAGCATCTCATCTCAGACCTAGCAAAGTGTTCCACTCTGAAAACGTGCGGTTTATAAAACTGTACATATGTGGCTGTGATGCTTCGATGCATTGACATGCCTGCTCAGTTACAGGTTGTACAATTTGACAGATGATGAGTCGCCATTGGTCCGTTATAGCAGGAACAAATAATGTCCACCAATTTTAACCAGGCCACTAGGAGTGTCCTGTTTGGGGCAGGGGGATCAAAGAAGGCTTTTGGATGTTTGTTTATTTACTTCTATAGATGGTACAAAGATGCTGTGTGACTCTACAATAGGCTCTGAAGTTTTACACTGGGCTGTCTTCATGAGGAGTGTATATAACTCTCATTGCATGCAAGAGGGGGAGTACATCTTGGGTCATTAATGGCAGTGAACATTGAGCAGGACTTTAGCAGCTGGGTTGCCAAAAGCCTATCAACCTGAGAGAAATGTTACTGACATTTCTTTGATCAAGGATTAACTGTAACTAGGATAACGCCAGCATTAAAAGGTTATACCCACTAGGAATCATTATGCAGACTGGAGCTCTTTCCTGCATTAGAGAGAGAGCCAAGGACCAAGGATAGAGACATTGAAAATTACAAAGGCCTTTGATTGGGTAGATGTAGAGAAGATGTTCCCACATCTGGATGAGATCAAAATTAGGCTTCAGAAATCCATGATAGTCATGATCCGATCCAATCCAATCGCGAATTCAGGGGAAACATTATTCCCAAGACAAAGGTGTGAAGATGCAACTCACACCCATAACATGCACTTAAGGGAAGCCAGACAAGGGTGATGGAGAAAGAAATCATTGCTGAGAGGGTGAGATAATGTCAAAAATCACATGACACCAGGTTACAGTCGAACAGATTTATTTGAAGACACAAGCTTTTGGAGCCTCCGAATAAATAAACCTGATGGACTATAACCCGGTGGCGTGTGATTTTTGATCTTGTCCACACCAGTCCAACACTGGCACCTCCACATTACGAGAGGGTGAGAGAAAGAAGGTTGGGAGGAGAGAGATGTTGGGTAGAAACACAAGCATGGACCAATTACACTGTTTCTATGCAGTAAATTCTTTGTAAATCTATGTTCGTTTATTCTGACCATGTTTCTGACCCTTTACCTCTATCTCAAACATCTTGTGCTTTGTCACATCTTTCCCTTGTCTCTCCTCAGCCATTTAATCTATATAATTCTTTACAGTTTCCTTGTTTTTTCTGTCCCTCTGCCACTCTAAGCTGCTTATTTATCACATGCTGTTTTTCACAGGTCCCATGTCTGTAAAGTACAAGTTAACGTGCAACACAGTAACCTGGTTTACCTTATCTGAAACCGTGATGAGGCAGTCAGCCCTGGGGTATACATGTGTCTGTGTGTGTGTGTGTGTGTGTGTGTGTCTGTGTTTCTGTTTGCGTGTGCGTGTGTATGGTGTGTGTGAGAGTGTGTGTGTCTGAGTCTGTGCGAACGTGTGTTTCTGTCATTCTGAAGTTGATGGTAACAGCTCAATTTGACCCAAGATTCAATCTTGATTCTGGGCTGACTGACAAAACATTATTTGGTTTCTGCAGTCGGCCAAGGCCAAGATTTACCTTTGACCTCGATGGCTGTCAGTGGTACTTCATTGCTCTTGAAGATGGCCTTTAAACAGAGAAGGCCATTCAGCCCAATGACTCTATCCTAGTGTTTAAGGTTCATTCGAGCCTCACCCACTCACACCTACCCATTCACACCCACTCACATCTTCCCACTCACACTCACACCCACGCACACACCAATCCACTCACACTCACACCC
>NC_063360.1:36721572-36727989 GCF_021869965.1 Rhincodon typus | reverse complement strand
CACACCAATCCATTCACACTCACACCCACACATTCACACCCACTCACATCCCAATAACTCTATCCTCGTGTTTATGGTTCATTTGAGCCAGAACCCACTCACACCTACCCATTCACACTCACACCCACTCACACCAACCCATTCACACTCACACCCACACATTCACACTCACTCACACCCCTCATTTTCACTCACCCACGCACATCCACCCACTCACACACACCCATTCTCATTCACATCCACCCATTCACTCTCATCCACCCACCCACTCTCACTCACCCTTTGCTGATACTGTGGAGCTGTTTTGTGACGGTATTAATGGCGTTTCCTTCTGCCCAGTCTAACCCTCGAGCTGTCATCGACGCTGATGTTGTTGTTATCACTGCTCTTTGTGACCACCTGCTCTCAGTGAATCAACTCCCACTCCTACTGTGTCCAAACCAGAGAAACCTCCCACTCCCCATCCTCTCCTGGAACAGCAGCTCCTTTCAAAAATCTTCCAGTTACATTCACCTGTCATCTCAGCAATGGCTCAGTGGGTCACATAGGACTCCTCAGTGTATCACACCTAGGGGTCACAGAGGATCCCTCGGTAGCTGGTGGGGGGGGGTCACAGAGGATCCCTCAGGGGGTGGCACAGTGGTCCCCTCAGTGGAATACACAGGATAGGACTCCCGCCTCCCGCCCCATGGATCACATAGGACCCATCAGCAGATCACACAGGACCCCATGGTGGGCCACATGTTCAAAAAACCCGTTCTATCTTATTCACCTCAAACGTTCCCAGCAGCAGAAACCCCGTCATCATCAGACTTTGTTGGTAAAGACATTCCTTTTTCTGACTGGATATAAAAATGTTTGTTGTTTATTTATGACTCGCTCTCATACACCCCCACTCTCCCCCTCACTGACCTAGCCAGTGACACCCACATCCCTGATATTAAAAAAAAACTCTCTTCATAATTCTAAAGACCCTCATCAGCTCATCTTCTCTTTTCTGGAGTAAAGAAGCTCCAGACTGGTTTAGTCTTTCACGATCTCCTGAGCTGGTTGCGATCACTTGTGAAGAATTTTTGAGATCAATTATTCCTCCGTACTGGCCTGAAGTTTCTCTTTTTGAGCTTTCTCTATCATTCCCAGGAGGTCACATGGATGGCAGGGAAAAGGAGAAAGAGTCTTGTTGTGATTCCCTTGGCATTCCAACCGTGGGAAAAGCCAACATTCACTCCTGCTGGAGCTGTGTTTTGGCACATACTGCCATTGCATTGGGATATCACCTCTTCTCCAGCAGGATAATGCTGCCCCCTACCAGAACAGGTTAATACTGCACCTTTTGGAAAATAGGTCAGAGATAAATATGGGTCAATTCAACCTATTTAAAGAGCAACTTTTCAAAGAAATTATTTCCACATTCCTCTCTGTCCTGACAGATGCACAGCTGATGTTTTCAACTCTTTCTCTTAAAATACAGACATAGTCATAGGGTCATACAGCATGGAAACAGATCCTTTGGTCCAACCTGTCCATGCTGAACATAATCCCAAACTACAACAAAAACAGAAATTGCTGGAAAAGCTCAGCAGGTCTGGCAGCATCCATGAAGAGAAATCAGAGTTAACATTTTGGGTACGGTGACCTTTCCTCAGAAACAGACCCAAAATATTAACTCTGATTTCTCTCCACAGATGCTGCTTTTCGAGCAACTAATGTTTTTGTTTCTGATTTACAGCATCCGCAGTCCTTTTGGTTTTTATAATTCCAAACTAAACTAAGTCCCGCCTCCCTCGACTCCTTTCTTTCCCCTTTGGTCCAGGAACTCCCCACCTACGTTCGGGACACAACCCACGCCTTCCACCTTTTCCAAAATTTTCAATTCCCCAGCCCCCAACACCTCATCACCACGGACGCTTAGTCCCTGTACACCTGTATCCCCCCCCCCCACCATGGAGGTCCTAAAAGCCCTCTGCTTCTTCCTCTCCCGTAGGCCCACCCTGTCCCCCTCCACCAACACTCTCATCACTTGGCAGAACTGATCCTCACCCTTAACAATTTCTCCTTTGATTCCTCCCACTTCCTACAAACATTGGCCCGAGCTATACCTGCCTCTTTGTAGGATTTGTGGGACAGTCCCTCTTCAACAACTACACTGGGACCATTCCCCACCTCTTCCTCCACTATATTGAACACTATATCAGTGCCGCCTCGTGTTTCCACGAGGAGCTTGAACAGTTCATCAACTTTTCTAACACCTTCCGCTGCACCCTCAAATTCACCGGGACCATTTTTGACACCCCTCTCCCCTTCCTGGACCTTTCCGTCCCCATCTCTGGTAACTGACTCACCATCAACATCCATTTCAAACCCACTGACTCCCACAACTACCTCGGCTACATCTCCTCTCATCCACCCTTCTGCAAAAATTCTCACAATACATACTCCCAATTCCTCCGCCTCTGCCGCATCTGCTCCCTGGATGAGGCGTTCTACTCCAGGACATCACAGATATTCTCCTACTTTAGGGACCATAGATTCCCCTCCTCTGTTATTAAGGATCCCCTGAACAGCATCTCGCCCATTTCCCACACTTCTACCCTCAAACCATCTCCCCCCAACAACAATAAGGATAGAATCCCCTTGGTCCTCACGTACCACCCCACCAACCTCTGGATCCAATGCTTCATCTTTTGTCACCTACAATCAGACCCCACCACCAAAAATATTTCCCTCCCCACCTCTGACCTCTTTCCGCGGGGACCGTTCACTCCATGACTCCCTCGTCAGCTCCACACTCCCCACCAACACCTCCACCACACCCAGTACCTTTCCCCACAACTGCAGGAGGTGCTACACCTACCCCTACCCCTCCGCCCTCACCTCCATCCCAGGCTCCAAACAATCCTTCCAAATGGATTCACCTGCATTTCATCTAATCTGATCTACTGTATCCGTTGCTCCCGATGTGGTCCCCTCTATATCAGGGAGACCAAACGCAGACTCAGGGACTGGTTCGTGGAGCATCTGCGCTCTGCATGCACCGACCAACCCAACCTTCCAGTTACCATCCACTTTATCTTCCCCCTCCCACTCCCCTGGTTACATGTCCATCCTTGGCCTCCTCCACTGTGAAAGTGAGATCAAATGTAAACTGAAGGAACAACACCTGATATTTCACCCTGGGAGCTTACAGCCCAATGGCCTGAATATTGACTTCACCAGCTTCAAAATCTCTCCTCCCCCAACCTGTCCATCTTCTTACGCGAATATCCACTCCACCCCTCCCACTGACCAACCACAATAACCCCCTACCTGCATCCATCTATCTCTATCTCTTCTACCCTTCCCTCAGCCCCACTCCTTCCCTCTATTTATTTCTGGGCTCCTCTCCCCCTCCCCAGTCCTGTCAAAGGGTTTTGCCCTGAAGCATTGACTTCGCTGCTCCTCAGATGCTGTCTGAGTTGCTGTGCTTTTCCAGCTCCACCTTTATTGACTCTAACTTCCAGCATCTGCAATCCTTGCTGTCTCCAGAAAAAGACACACCCATTAATCCCAAATATGTCCCTCATGATTTTATAAACCTCTATAAGGACACCCCTCAACCTCGTCTGCCCCAGTGAAAAACGTCTCAGCCTATCAAGCCTTTCCTTACAACTCAAATCGTCCATACCTGGCAACATCCTGGTAAATCTCTTCTGCCCTCTCTAGCTTAATAATATCCTTCCTAAAACTGGGTGACAAATGTTAGAAACAATACTACTACTTTGGAATTAATTCATGGTAAAGGACCATCTTCCTTCAGTCATGTTGGTTCCAAGATTTGAATTCTGCTCCTGTATCTGGGCAAGCTCCTCCTATCCCTCACTTGTATTTGCAAAAGATATACAGCCCGAAACAGGCCATATAGCCCATCTGCTCTGTGCTGGTCTTTCTGATCCTCACAAACCTCCCCCCCCCTCCCCCTTCCCCCCGCGTCACTTTTTCAGCATAAACTTTTATTCTTTTCTTCTTGTCTTTAGCCAGCTTCCAACTAAATGTCAAAACTATTGACCTTGATCAAACTCCCCATTCTCACTGACTGGAAATATTTTCCTGAATTTCCAATTGGGTTTATTTGTGGTTACTAATTTTAGCTGCTTCCCACAAGTTTCCTGGTGACAAGAAAAAGATTACTGTCTGGTAGCAATCCCCTTGTCCCAAAACTCTTTTCTCAATGTGACATTTATCCTACTGAATCATTCTCCCGAGCTGCTCCAAATATCCCAACCCATTCTTCCTCACTGATTGGAAATTGAGTCATAGCCTTGCATCTGCTTCAATGCATTCCTTTCCAGAAATTGAAAGTTAAACCAGTCTTCACCTTCCACTGCCTTCATGTCTTTAAGTGAGGAGGCAATGTCCTAGTGGTACTATTGCAGGTGAGGTCTGTGTTTGAATCCTGCCATGGTAGAACAAGATTTTTTCTTTAAATATATGGAATTAAGAGCTTAATGATATTGATCATCATAAAAACTAAGGTCCTTCAGAGAAGGAAACTGCCATCCTTACCTGGTCTGGTCAACAAGTGAGTCTGACCCACAGTAATGTAGTTGACATGTAATTCTCCTCTAAGCAATTAGGGATTTTAGTTTTCAGCGTCAGCTGAGCCAGCAACAGCCACATCCTGTGAATGAATAACAAAACCTCAAACTGGGAGTCACCTAATTAGCCTGTGTCCATTTATCTGCTTCTCTTTGACCACCACATTGCTCGACCCTCACTTGAACTTTTTGAGGAAGCTGGGAAGAGACAGCCCCCTCGTGTGCCCACTGGGTGGGACGTTCTGAGGGTCGGTGTGGACTTGTTGGGCCAAAGGGCCTGTTTCCACACTGTAGAGACTCTATGACTGCTTGTAGATGAGGGCAGGTGTGGGACACCTTGTCTGACCTACTGCTGAATGAAATACTTAAAATCTATTTCCATTTGTTCTTTCAGAACAGTTTAAGTGAAGAAGCTCCATTTGCTCAGTACCCGCCCAAGTAACACAGAAACGCTCGCTTGACTGCATGAGAATGTTCTGGAAAGTATTACATTGCTTGTTTGGCTTTTGGCAAAGCCTGTTTATATGTCTTCACACTCGCCTGCCTGCCTTGCTCATTTACTCACTGTTCTGCCAATAATTAACCCTTTAACCCCCAGAGCATGACCCAGCTGCTGTACAAATGCTTGCCTGCTCGCCTGCTCGCCTTGGAGTGTGGACTTTCTGTTGGAGATGATAGCAAACAGCTTATAATCTCGCTGTTGAGGCCTTTGTAATTCTTTGAGCCTTGGCGGATGTTGTGTCAATGTTTTCTACTTGGTGGTGCGGAAGATATAATTCACTTCTTGAACTTTAACAGGTTAAAGTTTGAGGCAAAATGTTTGACCAAATGGTGGGCTTTATTTTTTTTAAAATGGGAATTCTATCACGGAATTCTATCATCTGTTCCAGCAGCTGTCCTGAACCCAATCATGACGTTTCAAACTTAAAGCAAAGCCAAGAGATCACCAAAGCTGAGATAACAAGGTGTAGAGCTGGATGAACACAGCAGTCCTGATGCTGCTTGGCCTGCTGTGTTCATCCAGTTCTACACCTTTTTATCTCAGATTTTCCAGCATCTTCAGTTCCTACTATCTCAGATCACCAAAGCTGAAGGCTGCTAGGGGTATGTCTAGGTTAAATAAAAATGGCTCACGAGCCAAGACAGGGTGATAGCTTTGTGATATTATCACAAGACAATTAATCCAGAGACCAAGGTCACAGAGCTGGGTTCAAATCCTGTTGATGGTAGAACTTGAATTGGATGATAATCTGTAAGCAAGTCTAGAAATGACTACAAAGCTATTATTGACTGTCAGGGGGAAAACTCAACTGGTTCACCATGTTTGGGGGGTGGGGGGGGTGGAATGTTTCATTTCCCTATGGAAAGTCAATCCACTGTCTTTACCTTGTCTGGGCGACAATGTGACTCCAGCCCACAGCAATGTGGTTGGAATCTGGACATTAAACGTTCATCCAGCCAGCAATGCCCATACCCTGTGAATGAGTTTTTAAAAAAAGCTGCAACCACCATTCTGTAAATGGAGGGAAGGGCAAGGTGAGCATGTTCCAGATGAGTTTAATTTCGCCGTTGATCTCAGATAGGTGACTCGGATTTTCACTGCAGCCCGAAGTTTATTCACAGGACTCAAACAGGCAAAGGCAAGAATCCACACCATTCCCATTAGGAGTCATTCAGTTACATCATGGTTAAGATCAATTTCTGAACCCACTGGTTGTGCAACGTTAGCAATCTCAGTTCTGAGCATTTCAATTGCACTCCCATTTCCCAGCCTTGGCAGCTTTTTGGGGAAAAAGGAATTTGAAATTTCCACTTCCCTCTGTGCAAGGAAGCTTGAATTATA
>NC_063360.1:36714362-36721072 GCF_021869965.1 Rhincodon typus | reverse complement strand
TCTCGTGTGCATAATCAATTGGCCAGCTCTTTGGCCAATGTCCCACCTTACCATCCAGAATGAAGACATCAGCAACATGGAATGGCACCTTCTGCGGAGATTTCTAACCTCACCCAGAGATGGCACACTGACTCTACTTGTTCATTCCAACAATGCCATATTTGGCAAATTGGCTCATCATGGTAAACTTTACAACACAGAGGGGCAGTACTCTGAGTTGAGACACCTTGATGAGAGGGTGCAGAGGTAGATTTAGTCTGAACATCTGAACAATAAACACCATGAGGTCATTCAGCCTCTTGAAGCTGCAGTGCCAGTCAATAAGACCTTGAGTGACCAGATCTATATTCCCATGTTTCCCTAGTCACCTTTCAATGCTTTACTCTGTATCTAACCCCGTGCTATCCCTGAGCTGGGAGTATTAGAACATAGAACATAGAACATAGAACATTACAGCGCAGTACAGGCCCTTCGGCCCTCGATGTTGCGCCGACCTGTGAAACCAATCTGAAGCCCATCTAACCTAAACTATTCCATTATCATCCATATGTTTATCCAATGACCATTTAAATGCCCTTAAAGTTGGCGAGTCTACTACTTTTGCAGGCAGGGCATTCCACGTCCTTACTACTCTCTGAGTAAAGAACCTACCTCTGACATCTGTCCTATATCTATCACCCCTCAATTTAAAGCTATGTCCCCTCGTGCTAGCCACCACCATCCCAGGAAAAAGGCTCCCACTGTCCACCCTATCTAATCCTCTGATCATCTTGTATGTCTCCATTAAGTCACCTCTTAACCTTCTTCTCTCTAATGAAAACAGCCTCAAGTCCCTCAGCCTTTCCTCATAAGACCTTCCCTCCATACCAGGCAACATCCTGGTAAATCTCCTCTGCACCCTTTCCAATGCTTCCACATCCTTCCTATAATGCGGTGACCAGAACTGTACGCAATTTGATAGGGACAGTGTAGAGGAAGCTTTACTCTCTATCTAACCCCGTGCTGTCCCTGTCCTGGGATTATTTCATGGGGGACAGGATACTGTAGAGAAAGCTTTACTCTGTATCTAACCCCATGCTATTCCTGCCTGGTAGTGTTTGATGGGGACAGTGTAGAGAGAGTTTTACTCAGTATCTAACCCGATGCTATCCCAGTCCTGGGAATGTTTAATGATGACAGTGTAGAAAGAACTTTACTCAATATCTAACCCAATGCTGTCCCTGTCCTGGGGTTGTTTGCTGGGGATATAGAATATCAGAGATGTGAAACACTGTGACTGCTACAATGTGATTTCTCATTGTGATTGGTGAGCAGTTTTTCAGGGAGAAAGTGAGAAGTGACTGGAAATGTATCTGGGATGTTTTGAACCATGAATGTAGCAGTCAGATATTTATAATTTGTTTTTAATAGTCTGAGCCAATGGCAGTTCTAGAGGCTAGTTTCAGCTTCCAAGTAAGGGTTCACAGTTACTAATAGAATCCTGTAGCAGGCGCCTGGGACTATTTTGATGTCAGTCTAACTCCGCACTGTCATGTGTGTTTATTTCATTCAAGGTTCAGATTTCTGGGAACTCTTCTTGGCTGTGTCTGGGTGCGTTGGCTGTTTTAGAATTGGATCATTTCCCAGAGCTGGACTGTTGTAAACACTGAATGCTGAAGCTTTCTTTAATGGTTCCTTCAAATAAAGCAGCCAGGTTCCAAATTGCATTGCAGGGGGTTTTGGGGAGCTATTCAATCTCCTGATCAGTGGTAGGTCTAGGCAGCAGCAACCCTGTCCCTCTCTCCTGAAGCACTGGCTTTCGTGGGGACGAAACACCATCATCAGCATCATCAAATCTCACGTGCCCTCTGTGTACAGTATGTGCTATCACAGTGTATTAGACTGCAAAAGGAGGACATTCAGCCCATCATACCTCCACTACTTCATCAAAAAAAAAGCAGCATCATGACCTACTCCCACTTTCTCCCCATACTCCTCAACACTTTGTTTAAATAACCATCCAATAACCCTCCTCAATGCCTCAATTGAGTCTGTCTCCACCCCATTTCCACACTCCAACTACTCACTTCATGAAAATGTTATTTCGACACATCATCCCTGCTTCTTTTACACATCACTTTAAATCCATGCCCTCTCATTCTTGTTCCTTTTACAGCAGGAACACTTTCTCTACTTACTCTGTCCAGCCCGCTCCCATTTTTTTGAAAAGTTCTATCAGATTTCCTCTCTCCAAGGAGAACAGTCTCAACTTCTTCAAACTATCCTCATCGCTGAAGTTTCTTATTCCTGAAACCATTCTTGTAAATCGCTTCTGCGCTCTCTCCAATGCATTCACGCCCTTCCTTTCTGCAGGGGACACAAGGAGTATGAGAAACATAGAAAATAGGAACAGGAGTAGGCCATTCAGCCCTTTAATCCTGCTCTATCATTTAACACAACGATGGCTGATCATCCAACTCATATGCCGTTCCAGTTTTCTCCCCATATCCTATGATCCCTTTAACCCCAAGAACAATATCTGACTCCTTCTTGAAAACATTCAATGTTTTTGCCTCAACCACTTTCTGTGGCAGAGAATTCCAAAAGCTCCCCACTCTCTGGCTGAAGACATTTCTCTTCATCACAATTCTAAATGCCTTATCCCATAGCCTTAAACTGGGAACCCTGGTTCGGGACTCTCCACGGTCATTGGGAATATCCTTCCTATATCTGACCTGTATAGTCTTGTTAGAATTTTATGGGTTTCTAGGAGATCCCCCCTCATTCTTCTAAACTCCAGGGAATATAGTCCTAACCCTTCCAATCTCTCTCCATACGAATCATAGAATAGAAGACCTACAGTGCTGAAAGAGGCCATTCAGCCCATCAAGACTTCACCAAATCTCTAGAGACTATTCCCCCCAGACCCATTCCCCCTACCCCACCCCCATAACTTTCACAGGGTTTTTTTTAAAACCAAGGCAAACTCACCTAGCCTGCACATTTCTGGACACTATTGGACAATTTCCCATGGCCAATCCACCTAAACTGCACATCTTTGGACTGTGGGAGGAAACCAGAGCACCCAGAGGAAACCCACGCAGACACGGGGAGAATGTGCAAGCTCCACACAGACAGTCTCCCGAGGGTGGAATCGAACCTGGGTCTCAAGTCCTAACCACTATGCTACCATACTACCCTATCCCAGGAGTCAGTCAGGTAAATCTTCATTGCACTTGATCCAGACAGAACATTAGCTGGGGGGCTGTCTCTTCAAAACAGGAAATCATTTTATCTGTCTCCCAACTTCTGCTGGGGACCAGTCCATTGCAGTGCCCCCTCCTCAGCTCAGTCTGTGGGTGCTTCAGGAATGGCCGCCTGGGTGAGACAGCAGATGGACACTCTCAAACCTTCAGGTCTGAGACAGAGCAATGGCCAACAGATAGGACATACCCTCCACCTACAAAACTCACCCCCTATCCCAGGGTCTGCTGTTCGATCGAATGGGAATTAGTGGTGGAGCAGTTTGGGTGAGGATGTCCATTGAGAGGGGTTGGGGTGGGGGTCTGTGAAACAGACCAGTGACAGGATTTGGGGGGAGACAGGAGGAGAGGGAGGTCTGTTAGCAGTGGCTGGGAGCACCCTCCTCCTCCTGTTTTTGAGGCAACTCTAATCCTTTACTCAAACTTCCAGAGGCCTCCTGCCAAACCCAATGTGGGAGCAAGAAAAATCCCCCACACCCTGTTTGTATTGCTCCTCACTCGTCCCACGTCCCACAATCACAGACACTGTGCAATCTGATGGTGTGAGTGCTGGTGATTGAGGGCGGGTGGGGAGGGTAGGGAGGAATGTGGCTGCACCCCTCTGATTTTTCTACACCTGGGCATTCCCAGCTAATGTTAGAGAACTCTGGGTTGTGGCTTCCAGACTGGAAGGTCAGTCTTCGCGTGTTCCAATTCGTCAAAGACCATTGGGCTCCTAGTCAGGTCATGGCTGATCTGCAGCATGGCTCTCAGTTCCATCTCCCTAAATAATTCCTCCCCTGACTAAAAGCCACATGGATTCTGGGTAATCCAAAATGGATTGATAGGAGAACATCGTGGCTGTAAGAGCTGCTCGTTTTTGTTTTTGAGGGTTTTTCAGTGTCGGAGCTGATTTCCTTGATTCCTTGGAGCAGTAATTACTGTTTTATAAGCTGTTGCATTCTTTTGGAACTTTGGGGAAAAAAAACCAAAACAATGGTACTTTAAACAGGAGAGAGACAGGCACAGAGAGGGAAGGTACCATGTGGGAAATGCAGAGGGTGGTGCGTGTATGGAACGAGCTGCCAGAGGAAGTGGTGGAGGCTGGTACAATTACAACATTTAAAAGGCAACTGGATGTATATATGAATAGGAAGGGTTTGGAGGGACATAGGCCAAATGCTGGCAAATGGGACCAGATTAATTTAGGATATCTGGTTGATATGGTCTAGTCGGACTGAAAGGTCTGGTTCTGTGCTATATATCTCTATGAGTCTATGACTATCTGTTGTTATATTGATTGCAGCACTGTAGCATGGTCACTGGATTGGTAATCCAGATAGGCGAGGCTAATGTTACAGAGATATAGGTTCAAACCTCACCACAGCAGCTGATGCAATTTAAATTCAATAAATTAAATGTGGGATGTAAAGGCACTCCCAGTGATGATAAGTATGAAACTATCATCAATAACTGTAAGAATCTATCTGATCCTTTCAGAAGGTAATACGTAGTAAACTAATGGTGAAGCAGTAAGTTTATCAAGTTGTTTAAGTTGTTGTTAATTCAGAAGACAGGCTTAATAATCCAGAACAGCGTGATCTCAAATCTCTTTATAGGCACCTAAAAGAAAATTGAAGCAAAAACCCATCTGCCCATTAAGGAAGTAAATCTGCCATCCTTACCTGGTCTGGCCTACATGTGACTCCAGACCCACAGCAGCAATGCGGATGACTCTTAACCTCATTCTTAACCTCAAATGGCCCTAACAAGGCACTCAACATTCAAGATGGCATCTCACTACCAGCTTCTCAGGGGCAATTAGGAATGGTCAACAAATGTTTGGCCTTGTAAGTGATGCCCCATACCCTTGAAAGAACGGATTTAGAACTTTGACCCTGAATCCTTTGGAGTAGAAGCAGCTGTCAGATTTGAATCGCCTGGTTGGGAGGATTGAGGGTGGTTCAGCACATGCTAGCCTCATCAGGGATTTCAAACCTGCCGAGTTGGAGCCTCATTCCAGAGGTTCAAGCCCCAAAGGCAGGCGGGTAGAGCTAGTGCCAGCATTGAAGGGGTGCTGCACTGTCTGAGGCCCCAGTGGAACTGGGAACACCACATAGAACTACAGTCCATCATGTATGCACTAATCAAAAACAACCACCTAACTATTCTAATCCCATTTTGCTGCTCTTTGCTCAGAGCCTTGTCTGCATTGTTATCACAAGTGCTCATTTAAATACTTCCTCAATATAATGGAGTTTCTGCCTCTGCCCACCCTTACAGACAGCAAGTTCCAGATATCCCCCCCATTCTCTGGGTGAAAATGCTCTTCCTCACAGCCCCCTCTAAATTTTCTGCCCCTTCCTTTAAATCTATGCCCCTGGTCATTGACATCTCCACCGAGTGGAAATGTTTCTTCCTCCCAACCCTGTCTATGCCTCTCGTCACTTCCTTCATCTCAATCATGTCCCCTCTTACTCTCCTTCATTCTCAGGAAAGCAACCCCAGCCTGTCCACTCTCCCTTCATAGCTGAAACTGTCCAGCCCAGACAGCATCCTAGTAAATCTCCTCTGCCCCCTCTCTCATGCATCATTGAGGTCAGATATTAAACCCAGGAACCTACACACCCTCTCAGGTAGATATGAAGGATTTCATGGCCATTATTTTTAGACAGGAACAGGAGTCCTTCCCTTGTATGCTGGGCCAATATTTATCCCTCAACCAATACCAGGAAAATCTGGTTCAGTGCTTCCCAACACTTTTCTCCCACACCCTCATTTTGTGGTTTGAAAATTTGTTGAGGCCTAAGTGAGAACTGAGAGAGCTGGCGCACGGTTGTTATAACTCAGTCAGACTTCCATCCATGATCACTGCTGCTTCTGAGTTCATGACCCCGCCCCAGATTTCAATTTCCGACCCTGTGAGAGGTTCTGAACTCCACTTGGCACAGAGCTCATCTTCACTCCAGTGAAATATCTGGAATCTTGCTGTACATAAAACTATCTACACTGTTTCTAACGCTATAAGCATCTCTGAAATATTAAAATGTATTTCACTGGTCATAAAGCCCTTCAGGACATCCCGAGATGATGAAAAGGCATGCCACAGAAATGCAAGTGTTTCTTCTCTCATTAGGACCAAGAGGTGGATGCCCAGACAGGATTCATTTTCTTACGAACACAGAATCGGCAACAACAAATTTAATAACACTGTCTTTTTAAAATATATTTCTATAGAGATTTTGGAATTATAAACGTTATTTCAACAACCATACTTTGCATTTATATAGTGCCTTTAATGCAGCAACCAACCCAAGGTGTTTCACAGGAAGCATTATAGAACACATGAGCCATGTCAGGTGACCAGGAGCTCAGTCGATGGCCAAGGTATTCAGGAGCATCTTAAAGGAGGAGAGCAAGAGCGCGAGCGAGAAACAGAAAGAAGAGATGGAAAGAGAAAGAGATGGAAAGAGAAAGAGATGGAAAGAG
>NC_063360.1:36714157-36714352 GCF_021869965.1 Rhincodon typus | reverse complement strand
GGAAAGAGAAAGAGATGGAAAGAGAAAGAGATGGAAAGAGAAAGAGAGTGAGAGTGAGAGTGAGACTGAGAAAGAGAAAGACAGAAAGAAAAACGTGAGATATAAAGAGAGATAGAAGAAAAAAAGAGTGAGAAAGAAACAGTGAGAAAGAAACAGTGAGACAGAAACAGTGAGACAGAAACAGTGAGACAGAAA
>NC_063360.1:36699072-36714147 GCF_021869965.1 Rhincodon typus | reverse complement strand
AGAAGGAGAGAGAAAGAAGGAGAGAGAAAGAAGGAGAGAGAAAGAAGGAGAGAGAAAGAAGAGAGAGAAAGAAGAAGAGAGAGAGAAGGAAAGAAAGAAAAAGAGAAAGAAAGAGAAAGAAAGAGAGATAGAAAGAAAGTGAGTGAGAAAGAGAAAGAAAGAGATAGAAAGAAAGTGAGTGAGAGAGAGAGAGAAGGAGAGAGAGAGAAGGAGAGAGAGAAGGAGAGAGAGAGAGAGAAGGAGAGAGAGAGAGAGAAGGAGAGAGAGAAAAAAGAAAGAGAGAGAGAGAAAAAAGAAAGAAAGAGAGAGAGAGAGTGAGTGAGAGAGAGGGGGGGGGGAGAGAGAGAGGGGGAGAGGGAGAGAGGGAAAAAGAAAGAGAGGGGAGAGAGAGAGAGAGAGAGAGAGACAGAGAGGTGAAAGGTTTAGGAATGGAACTCCAAAGCCTAACGACTCAACAGCTGAATGCATGGCACCAAGAGTGCAGGGACTAAAACCAGGAATATGCAAGAGCCCAGGATTGGGAAGGGGTTTGAGGGTTAGAGAGTTCAGAGGGTAATAAAACAGAAGAGGGATGGGCCATGAAATAATCGAAAAACAAAGATGCGAGCTTTTCACATTGACACCATGATGAACTGGGAACCAGCGTACATCACTGAAGCAGTGCCATTCCCCAAGTTTGAACTTGTACAGTATATTTGTCCTTTTGAAAGTTTCAGTGTGGTATTTCGACAGCTCAGCTGATTATTTTTCAGCATTTTGTGATTAAAGTGGATAATGTGCACCGTAGCCACCTGACCCATGGCCACCATCCTGAACTCCTGGGGACCACAGTGCAAAAGCTTCAGCAAGGACTTGATTGTGTGGGGGCATTCGGTGGGATTTTTGACGATCTGTTCTCTGACGTCAAAGGTTTCCCTTGTATCAGATCCTTGAAGAGCCGTTTACGAGTTAAATAAAGCAAAACTCCAATCCCCAGAAAACTTGCTAGAGGGACACAGAGACCGAGAATGACAGCTCCCTGGTCAGGCTTCACTGTAACTGCAAACAGAAAGAATTAATTTACCAAACATCACAGTGTAACTGGAAAATCACTTCATAACTCACTCACAAAAGGAGTTCTGGAGAAAGGTTATCCAACTGATACATTAACTGTATTTCCCAGTCTACAAATGCTGACTGTGAAAAATTTCCAGTGTTTCTTTCAGATTTCCACCATTTTTCTGGATCCGAAATGCATTAGGAACAATTCAATATGTTATCTCCAGCTGCATTAGCAGGCCACACTTTGGAAATATTTTGTTGGCTGTAAACCGTTTTGGGATGTCCAAAGGTCGTAATGGACACCATCAAAATGCAAGTTCTCTCCTTCTACTTTTTATCTTTTCTCTACATGGTCAGCTCGAGGGAACTTTCCAAATCTCTCACTCTGCTCTTTCGTCTCTCTCTAATCCCTATTGACATTGTGATCCAGTGTATTCATACAATCCCTACAGTGCAGAAAGAGGCCATTTGGCCCATTGAGACCATACCGACCATCTGAAGAGCAGCCCACCCAGACCCAAACTCTGCATTTCCCATGGCTGATCCACTCAACCGGCATATCCCTGGATACTATGGGGTAATTTCTCATGGCCAATCCACCCTAACCTGCACATGTTTGGACTGTGGGGGAAAAAAACAGAGCACCTGGAGGAAACCCACGCAGACAACATGCAAATTCCACACAGACAGTTGCCCGAGGCTGGAATCAAACCTAGGTCTCTGGCGCTGTGAGTCAGCAGTGCTAACTTCTGAGCCACAGCACCCTATAGTCTTTTACATAAATGAATTGCTTCCCCACATGTTTAAAACTGTAAATGATCCCGCCCCCCACCCCTCGCCACAGTCCACAGACTCACCAACAAACAAGATACATGCAAAGGCCACTTGGCCCTTTGAGCCTGCTCCCCCGTTTAATAAGATCACGGCTGATCTGATTTTAACATCAAATCTACATTCCTGCACATTCCTGATAATTGAGGGGTTGTAAAATCCTGCCTTCACATCTGTTGATCTTAAACGATTTGTTAACCTGAACTTATCTCCTATTCTGTGACCCAGCTGACTTTATTACACACAAGATCTCATCCACCATTCGATTCTTATTGGCTGTCTTGAAAGAAGCAATTAGAATATAATTAAAAAGTGTACGAAAGACAAGTCTTCAGCCTTGTTTCACCCAGTCTCCTTGATCAACCATGATCATATTAATTGAGATTTTTATTATTACTCAAGTACAGAAGTAGAGTGAAAAGTGTTGCCACACACTGCGACATCTTTGGCACAACTACCTAGGTAAAAAAAAACTCAGGTACAAAGTAGTAAAAGAAGCAAAGTAAATAAAAAAAAGGTTAAATGGGATCTGTTCAGTTATCGGACCCTCCTGGTGCCTCAAATGCATGTAAATATAGTCTGGCTCAAATAAGAGATGCCTTTGGTTTGTTTGGATAGAGTCAAACACCATGGTTTGTGTAAAACCGAAAGAACTGCGGATGCTGTAAATCAGAAACAAAAACAAAGTTGCTGGAAAAGCTCAGCAGGTCTGGCAGCATCTGTGAAGGAGAAAACAGAGTTAACGTTTCGGGTCTGGTGACCGTTCCTTGAAGACGAAACATTAACTCTGTTTTTTCCTTCACAAATGCTGTCAGACCTGCTGAGCTTTTCCAGCAACTTTGTTTTTGTTCTATTGTTTGTTTGTTTCCTTGATATGCTGCAGTGCAGAACTGAGCTGTATTTGTGACTATATATATGAAAAGTGCATTTTTGAAATAAAAAAACAAAGTTAATAAAATTAAGGTGAAGTAGAAAAATAAAGAAATAAGGGCTGAACAGCCTACCCCGTTCCTATTTTCCCTGTTTCTATGTCTCAGTGGAATAACATTCAAAAGGAAACTGTATAAACATCCGAAAAGATAAAATATTTTCAGGGTTCTGTGGAAAAGCAGAGGTAGTCAGACTAATGGAGTAGCTCTTTTAAAATAGCCAGAACAGGCAAGATGGGCCGAACAGCCTCATCATATGCCAATTTGCCTCTGTCCAGTCTCTTTCTCAGGACGGTGAGAGCTCCCTAGCTGTGTGCTGTCCTCTCTCTGGGCCCTGCGATGACAAAGCCTCTCTCTCTAACCTCAGAGTGAACATACTCACATTGGACATTGAGCTGAGCCTCCAGCCTCACTGCTCCCAGTGGATTCTCCACGATGCACTCATAAAGCCCGTGATCGTCAGGGCTCAGGGAATCGATTCTCAGCTCCGACTTTCCCCGGGAGTTGGAAATATTCCACTTCGGCTGCTCGCTCCCGGTCTCTCTCCTCCTCCATGTGATGTTGGCTTCGGGGTTAGCATCTCCCAGGCAGGTTAATGCCAGTGTCGCCCTCTCTCTGACACTGTCCCCTCCATCGATGGAGACGTTCCGAGGACCATCTGGTAATCAGAGAACAGACATCAGCTCCTACGAAAACTGCAGGCCCCATCTCCTCACGTCCCAGCAACTCCCTCCCACCCTCAGCCCTGTGCACTCACTGACCCACACTGTCTCTCAGTACAACAGCCTTCTGTTCCAAGCCTTCCATGACTCTTCCCTCATAGAATCATCACATCGTAGTCATTGACAGAACCATTCAGGGAGGAATTAGACAGTTATCTGGGAAGGAGGATGGACAGGGTAATGGGAAGAAGGTGGGAAAATGGCATTCACTTGGATATCTGGCATTGACACAATGGGCCAAATGGTGTCATTCTACACTGTCCTGATCCTTTGGCTCCAATCTAATCCCACTTTCCAGTCCATGGTGCTGATGAGTACAGGGATTTGAGTGCAAGTACAGCTATGCAGGCGTGGTGGCTCAGTGTTAGCACTGCTGCCTCACAGTGCCAGGAACCTGGGTTTGATTCCATCCTTGGGCACCTGCCTGTATGGAGTTTATATTTTCTCCCCATGTCTGCATGGGTTTCCTCCAGGTGCTCCGGTTTCCTACCACAGTCCAAAGACATGCAGGCTAGGTGTATTGGCTATGGGAGTTACAGTACAGGGATAGGCAAAGGGAGTGGGTCTGGGTGGGATGCTCTTGAGTGGGTTGGTGTGACTCAATGGGCTGAATGGCCTGCTTCCACACTGTAGGGATTCTGTGATTTATTAAATACTGATGAGGGATTTTTACATTGAGCACCTTTTCAGGCAGCGAGTTCCTCAGATCTTCATAAAATCTAGGAGCAGAAGTAGGCCATTCAGCCCATCAAGTCTCCCTGCCATTCAGCGAGATAATTTCTGATCTGATAGCCCTCAACTCCACTTTCTTGTCTTTTCCCCATATCCCTCGATTTCCTTTTTGATTAAAAATCCGTTCCTAACTTAGCCTTGAATATACTTAATGATCCAGCCTCGACAGCCATCTGAGGTAAAGAACTCTTGACAGGTAATAAATCTGTGGAGAAAAAAAAACCCATCTCTATCCTAATTGAGCAACTCCTTGCATTTCACCACACCTACCAGGTAGATTATAATTTTGTATACCCCAAATAAATCTCCTGTTCCAAAGGAAACAACCCCATTCTTTTTATAACTGATATGCTTGAAGGAATTAACAGTATTGAGATGAAAAAGGTATTAGCTGTTTGAGCAGCTTGGAGAATGGATACATCTCCAGGCCCAGATGATATATATATATCCCAAACTGCCATGGGAGGGGAGGGAGGAGAGTGCAGGGGCCCTAACATCAATTTTTAATTTCTCTCTGGCCAACAGCTAAAGTCAAATCATTATTCAAAAGGTGGCAGGGATAAACCAGGAAACTACAGGCCAGTGAGTCTGAGGGACAGAATTAATCTTCACTTGGAGAGAGGCAAGGCTTAATCTAGGATAGTCAGCCTGGCTTTGCCCGAGGGAGAGTTCACGTCTAATGAATTCGATTGAGTTTTTTGAGGAGGTGACGAGGTGTGTGAATGCGGGTAGGGCAGTGACGGAGTCTAGAGCCAGGCTTTTGGTATGGTTTTGACACAGCAGGCAGGTTAAGAAGCTACGAGCCTATGGGACCCAGGGCAATTTGGTTTCAAAATTGGTTTAGCGGCAGTCAAAGGTTCTTTTTGTGAGTAGGAGCCTGTGCTCAGTGGCACATTGCAGCTTTGGTACTGGGTCCTTGGTGTTTGTAGTGCAAATTCATAAATGTAAGGAGGTGCACAGATGACAGGAAAATTGATGGCGTGGTAAACAGTGAAGAGGAAAACCTTATACTACAGGAGGATATAGATGGGCTGATCAGAACAGTCGGAAATAGAATTTAATTTAATTTTGAAAAGAGTGAGGTGATAGAATTTTGGGACGACTAACAAGGCAAGGGATTACACAATGAGTGGTAGATCCCCAGGAAGTACAAAGGATCAGGGGAACTTTGCACATTCACAGATCTTTGAAGTTAGTGGGACAGATAGGTATGGGAGCAGGAGGCATATGGGGTACTTACCTTTATTTGTCGAGATGTTGAATAAAAGAGCAGGAATGGTACACCAGAGCTGTTTGAAATGATAGTTATGTCACAGCTGGAGTACAGTGTGCAGTTCTGGTCCCCACACTGCAGGAAACAGTGTGATAGCACAGGAGGGGGCTGCAGAGGAGATTCACCAGGATGTTGCCTGGGATGGAGTGTTTCAGCAATGATAAGAGGCTGGATAAGCTGGGGGTGTTTTCTTTAGAGCAGAGAACGCTGAGGGGTGGGACCTGTACAAAGTGAGGAGGGGATTGGTAGGATACATCCGAAGAAACCTTTCCCCATTGTCGGGCCGTCAATAACCAGGGGCATGGATTTAAGGAGTGCCACGGGGGGGGTGTGTTGGTCAGAGGGCATTTGAGGAGAAGCTTGAAAGGTTGGTAGAGTCAGGAACGATCAATACATTGAAGTATTTAGATGGACATTTCAAACACCATAGAATGCACCTCTCCTATTTCTGTGTTGATCTTTCTCTGCACCTTCTCTGTAGCTGCAACACTATATTCTGCATTCTGTTCTATTACCCTGATGTACTTAAATGAGATATGGCTTGTCTGGATCGCACACAAAACAATATTCACTGTATCTCAGTATGTGACAATAACGAATCAAATCAAAGCAGGCTGAAGAATGGGATTAGAATGGATCGGTGCTTGATGACCAGCATAGCACAATGGCTGAATGGCCTTTCTCCGTGCTGTAATACCCTGGGGCTTTAAGAACACACTGTATGGTCTTATGGAGTGAATGAGCATAAGGAACAGGAGTAGGCTATTCAGCCCCTTGGACCTGCTCCACCATTCCATATGATCATGGCTGATCTGACATTCCTCACATCCACTTTCCTGCCCTTTCCCTGTAACCCTCGATTCCCCGACTGATCGAGAATGTAACTCAGCCTCAGATATACACAAGGACTCTGTCCCAACAGCTCTCTGTGGCAAGGAGTTTCAAAGACTCTCAATCCTCCGAGAGAAGAAATTCCTCCTCATCTCAATCTTAAATTGGTGCCCCTTTATTCTGAGACTGTGCCCTCTGGTCCCAGATTCTCCCATGAGGGGAAACATCCTCTCAGCATTTACTCTGTCTAGCCCCTTAAAAATCCCATATCTTTCAATGGGATCACCTCTCGTTCTTCTAAACTCCAGTGAGTACAGTCCCAATCTGTTCAGCCTTTTTTCAGAAGGCAGTCCCTCCTCATAAGACAATGAAATAATATGCAGATCCACTTCCCATCCACACCACATTCATTCCACAGGGGCAGCACGGTGGTTCAGCGGTTAGCATTGCTGCCTCACAGCACCAGGGACCTTGGTTTGATTCCAGCCTCAGGCAACTGTCTGTGTTGAGTTAATATGTTCTCCCTGTATCTGTGCAGGTTTCTTCTGGGTGCTCTGGCTTCCTCCCACAGTGCAAAGAAGTGCAGCTTGGGAGGAGAGATAGTAGGAACTGCCGAAGTTGGAGAATCTGAGATAACAAGGTGTAGAGCTGGATGAACACAGCAGGCCAAGCAGCATCAGAGGAGCAGGAAGGCTGACGTTTCGGGCCTAGACCCTTCTTCAGAAAATGAAAAAGGGTGTACGCCCGAAACGTCAGCTTTGGCCTGCTGTGTTCATCCAGCTCTACACCTTGTTACCTCAGCTTGGGTGGATTGGCCGTGGGAAATGCAGGGTTACAGGAATGGGGTGGGTCTGGGCAGACTGCTCTTCAGAGGGTCGGTGCGGACCTGATGGGCTGAATGGCCTTCTTCCACACTAAGGATTTCTATGAAATGCACACCGCATCCTCATTCATTCTAGATCCACTTCTCACTCAGTTTAGATCAATTCCACAGCCTGATGCCGCTCTCAGTCTCCTGAAGGTTCAGCTCAATCAGCCATTAGCATCTGCTGAAGAACAGCCCCACCTGGTGATAGAAACAGGAAATGGCTGGCATTGCTCAGCAAACTCAACAGCGAAGCTGGTCGAGGAGACATTCATGATCCTGGGTTAAGACTGAGTCAGTAACAAGGAACTGTTCCAGGGCCATGAGGGCTGGTATCGATAGGGACACAGTTTCAGGAGGGTCAGTAGGGGAATTCGAACAGGAGATGGGGAGACTATTTTTATGCAGCGAATTGGCGTGGTCTGGATCACACTGCCTGAAGAGAGTCTGGAAGCAGTTTTCAATTGTAGTTTTCAAAAGGAATTGAATAAATAATCAAACATTTAAATATACAGGCTTTTGAGGAATGAGCTGAAAGTGTGACACTAACTTGACATCAAAGAGCCAGAACAGGCACTATGGGCTGAATGGCCTCCTTCTATAAAGATCACAAGAAATTGGAACAGAAGGCCATTCAGCCTCTCGAACCTGCTCTGCCATTGAGTAGGATCCTGGCTGAGCTGACATTCCTCAAGTCCACTTTCCTGCCCTTTCCTCACAGCCATCGATTTCTGACTGATCAGAAATCTATCGATCTCAGCCTCAAATATACACAAGGACTCTGTCCCCACAACTCTCTGTGGCAAGGGGTTCCAAGGACAACTCTCTGGCAGAAGAAATTCCTCCTCATCTCAGCCATAAATTGATGCCCTTTTATTCTGAGACTATGCTCTTGGGTCTCAGACTCAGAGGAGAAACATCCTCTCAGCATTGACCCTGTCAAGCCCCTTAAGAATCCGATGTGTCTTAATGAGATCACCTCTCATTCTTCTCAGCTCCTGTGAGTAGAGTCCCAACCTGTTTAGCCTTTGCTCATAGGAATCCCTCCACACCAGGGACCATCCTAGTGAACACTCTCCAAACTGCCTCCAATGAAATAAAATCTCTCCTTGTATAAAGGGCCAAACTGGTCACAGTACTCCAGATTCTGTGCTGATTTGCCTCTGTCCAGTCTCTTTCTCAGGACGGTGAGAGCTCCCTAGCTGTGTGCTGTCCTCTCTCTGGGCCCTGCGATGATGAAGCCTCTCTCCCTAAGCTCAGAGTGAACATACTCACATTGGACATTGAGCTGAGCCTCCAGTCTCACTGCTCCCAGTGGATTCTCCACGATGCACTCATAAAGCCCGTGATCGTCAGGGCTCAGGGAATCGATTCTCAGCTCCGACTTTCCCTGGGAGTTGGAAATAATCCACTTCGGCTGCTCACTCCCGGTCTCTCTCCTCCTCCATGTGATGTTGGCTTCGGGGTTAGCATCTCCCAGGCAGGTTAATGCCAGTGTCTCCCTCTCCCTGGCACTGCCCCCTCCCTCGATGGAGACGTTCCGAGGACAATCTGATAATCAGAGAACAGACGTCAGCTCCTCCGAAAACTGCAGGCCCTCAGCCGCCAACCAACCCAAAACCCAAACACAAATACCCCTCACCCACCCCCACAACCCTCCACTCATTTCTGTTCTTCATTCCCACATGATTGAATATATCAAAGGGAAAACTTGCATTTATACATCGCCTTTCAGTGTCAGATTTTGCAAAAGCACAAGGTTGAGAGGGTGCAGAAAAGATTTACAAGGATGTTGCCGGGTTTGGAGGGTTTCAGCAATAGGGAGAGGCTGAATAGAATTAGAATTCTTACAGTGTGGAAACGGGCCCTTCGGCCCAACAAGTCCACACCGAACCTCAGAGCATCCCACCCAGATCCATCCCCCCATGACCCATCACCTCCCTGAACACTACAGGCAATTTAGCATGGCCAATCCACCTAACCTGCACATCTTTGGACTGTGGGAGGAAACCGGAGCACCCGGAGAAAACCCATGCAGACACGGGGAGAATGTGCAAACTCCACACAGACAGTCGCCCGAGGCTGGAATCGAACCCAGGTCCCTGGCGCTGTGAGGCAGCAGTGCTAACCACTGTGCCACCGTATTTTCCCTGGACTATTAGAAACTGAGGTATGACCTTGATGAGGTTTATAAAATCATGAGGGGCATGTCTGGAATTAAGGGTCTATTGATGACCATGAATCTATTGTTGATTGTTGGAAAAACCCAACTGGTTCACTAATGTCCTTTAGGGAAGGAAACTGCCATCCTTACCTAGTCTGGCCTACATGTGACTCCAGACCCACAGCAATGTGGTTGACTCCCAACTGCCCTCTGGTCAATTAGGGATGGGCAATAAATTCTGCCTGGCCAGCGACACCCGCGTCCCGTTAATGAATAAAGAATAAAGAACAACCAAGGTCTTTTCCCTGGGCTGGGGTGGCCAAAACTAGAGAGCATAAGTTTAAGAGAGGGGAAAGATTTAAAAGCGACCCGAGGGGAAATATTTTCACACAGAGGGTGGTGCGTGTATGGAATGAGCTGCCAGAGGAAGTGGTGGAAGCTGGTACAATTACAACATTTAAAAGGCATCTGGATGGGTATGTGAATAGGAAGGGATTAGAGGGATATGGGCCAAATGCTGGCATATGGGACTAGAGTAAATGTAGGATAAATAACCAGTGCAGATGGACCTAAGGGTGTGCTTCCATGCTGTATAATTCTGTGGCTGCATGTGTAGTGACTGTTATAGAAAATTAGCTGTCAAATTATTTGAGACGGGTGAGTGGGGAAAGCTATTGGACTGCATGGGGCCGTTGATAATGGGAGAGCTGGTGATGAAATCCGGAGGGCTGCACTTCATGGACCGGAGGGTGTAACCCCCACTCCCCCTGCTCTCCAATGGTGGGGGTGTGGAGACCCAGGAGAGGGTCACGAAGCATCCCCTCCCCTGAGACTGCACCCTGCTGCACGGAGGTGGGGGGTATCTCTCAGCCCGACATGAAGGGTTGGGAGGGTCATTTTCATTTTCATCTCGTGTTAAGGCCACGGCCTCCAAACCACAAGCAGCTGGTGCCACATCTGCACTGGGATGGGGTGGCACCTCCCTCGCATTGGGCTGGGTTAACGGGGCGGCCCCCCCTGGGGGGGGGGGGGGGGGGGGAGGGGGTTCAACACGTAGCAGGAGAAATGCACAGCTGCCATGGGCCAGTAAGCAAGAGGAGAGGGGCCTCACTGACTGACTCTGGGGTACGTGCATTGTAACTTTCAGACTAAAAGTTTAACACGGTGGGGGTGGGGAGATTTTGAAGCTAGTAAAGTCCACATTGAGACCATCGGGTTGTAGGCTCCCCAGGGGGATTATGAGGTGCTGCTCCCCCAGTTTGCGGGTGGTGTCATTGTGACACTGGAGGCGGCCCAGGATGGACATGTCACCCAGGGAGTGGGAGGGGGAGTTAAAGTGGTTCGTGATCGGAGGGTGTTGTCGTTTGTTGCAAACAGAGTGTAGGTGTTCCACAAAGCGGTCTCCGAGCCTCCGCTTGGTCTCCCTGATGTAGAGGGGGCCTCCCAACCCCCGGCTTCATCCCATGTCCAACCCTCCCTCGCTTCCCACCTCCTTGACCTGACATAACCTGTCCATCTTCTCTCCCAGCTATCCGCTCCCCCCATCTCACTGGCCAATCCCCGCCACTGCCTACCTGCACTCACCTATCACCATCCCACCTACCTGCCCCAGCCCCACCCTCCTCTTTCTATTTATTTCTGAGCTCCCTTCCCCCTCCCCCATTTCTGAAGGAGGGTCCTGACCCAAAACATCAGCTTTCCTGGTCCTCTGATACTGCCTGGCCTGCTGTGTTCCTGCAGCTCCACACTATGTTATCTCTTAGTACATGTGACACATTATAATAACTTTAATAATTACGCTGATCTGTTACAGTGGCTGCTTTATTGCTGTTTAGTTTTTTTTGGTGTTTGGGGTCAGTTTGAAAAATAATACAGGAAGCCTCACTACAGGGATACGTTCACAACAATGTGGGTGACTCCAAATGAGCATTTGAGGCACATTCTGTAAAGAGACTCCATGCTCAATCCCAGACTGTTGCTTCAGTTTCAAGAAAGACTTTTTGCCTCCAGAAAACACCTGGCCCTTTGCTTCAGCGATGGAGCTCATTTATTTTGTGGCAGCTCTAAGCTCAGAGTGAACATACTCACATTGGACATTGAGCTGAGCCTCCAGCCTCACTGCTCCCAGTGGATTCTCCACAATGCACTCATAAAGCCCGTGATCGTCAGGGCTCAGGGAATCGATTCTCAGCTCCGACTTTCCCCGGGAGTTGGAAATATTCCACCTCAGCTGCTCGCTCCCGGTCTCTCTCCTCCTCCATGTGATGTTGGCTTCAGGGTTAGCATCTCCCAGGCAGGTTAATGCCAGTGTCTCCCTCTCCCTCACACTGCCCCCTCCATCGATGGAGACGTTCCGAGGACCATCTGGTAATCAGAGAACAGACATCAGCTCCTCCGAGGTTTGCAGGCCCCATCGCCTCACCTCCCAGCAACTCCTTCCCACCCTCAGCCCTGACCCACACTGTCTCCTCATCATAGAATCCCTACAGTGCAGATAAAGGCCATTCGCACCGACAGATCCCACCCCATCCCTGTAAATCCACATTTACTGTAGTTAACCCACTTAACCTGCACACCTACAGGGCAATTTAGCGTGGCCAGTCCACCCTAACCTGCACATCTTTGGACTGTGGGAGGAAACCCCACACAGACATGGGGAGAATGTGCAAACTCCACACAGACGGTCACCCGAGGCTGGAATCGACCCCGAGTCCCTGGTGCTGTGAGACAGCCGTGCTAACCACTGAGCCACCGTGCCCACCGTCTCCACTTCTCCCTTAACCACCCATAAACACGAATCTTCAGTCACTGTATGGTCTAGGAGCTGCCAACCCTCCAGAAATTAAAGAATAATCTTTAAAAGACTGTAAGAGACAGTGTTTATTAAAGGAAGTTAGAATTTGTATAGCACCTTTCATGACAATGTGAGATTCCAAACCACTTCACAATCAATTAAGTACTTTCGATGTGCAGTCACTGCTTCAATGCAGGAAATTACTTTTAAAACTATCTCGGGTAAAGTATTGCGAAGGGCTGTGACTGGGTAAGATAGTAGGTTTTGGGATATTTCAAGCGGAGTTGGCAACTCCAGGGAAGTGTTTGGGAGCAGTCAATAAACGGGTCTCTTGGTGTTTGTTTCTGCTCTGTGAGCTGCAAAAGGGAATCTCTTGTCCCGGGAATCTGTGACGGAAATAACTCCAATTCCAGTTCCACCAGTGTTCTCTCCTTTTCGGGAAAATCCCCGTTTCCCATTGAAAGGCAATGACTGATAGCATATTTGCAACGTGGCACCCTTTTGAAGAGTGCTAATGGGATCAACATTGAGTGGTGGGGTGGGGGGTTTGCAGGTTCTCTTTCACACTGGAGACTGCAGCTGCACACAGTAATTAGAGGGAGGGGGTGGGTAGGTTTGCAATACAGTGTGACACCAACAGTGTGGGTTCAAATTCTCACACTGGCTGAAGTTACTAGGAAGGTTCCTACATCTCCCCTCGCCTGAGATGAGGTAACCAACAGTTGGGTTAAACGACCCACCAGTTGTCTCTCTCTCTCCCCCTTTCTCTCTAATGACAGACTAACACCATGGCAACTTAGAATTCGTTCGCAACAGAAAGTTACAAAACTAATTGGAGGAAATAATCGAAGGAGGTCACCTTCCCAGGGTTGTTAGGAAAGAACAGGGCAGTGGGACTAATTGAGCAGCTCCAGCAAAGACATGATGGGCCGAATGGCCTGCACAGCATTTTCTGGAAGGTTAAAAGCACTCACACCAAACTTCTACTGAGCTCTGACGTTGCGTGTGGCTTTCTCCATCGCTGATTTCACAGATGTAAATTCCTCTGTCTTCAGGTTCCAGCTTTTCCATGTAGAGTGTTGAATATCTGGTTTCCTGGCTGATGTTCCAGTGGGAAGGAGCCGTGCTACCTGTGCCAGCTTTCCTCCAGGTGATTGTAGGGACATTGCTACTGTCTGCACCACATGACAGGGACAGAGGCCTCCCAGCACGTTCCACCGTGTCAGCTGGTTCAATCCAGACATTGTAAAGTCCAGCTGTATTTAACACAGAGACAATTTCAACAGGAGACACAGTTTTAAAAATAAAATTGAAGGAAAATAAAACAAGTTCACAGAGGAACTCAATATGAAATGTAGCAGGAGGCCATGGAAAAGTGAGAAAGTCTCATAAACCCCACCTTTAATGTCCTCCCTCCAGCAGGAATCCTTTAGCAAATTGCCTGATTTAATCAGGCAGTCTAACTCTAAGGGACACCTTTTAAAGAAGGATTTTCACAACAGGGGGTTCCCTATTAGGGGAACTGTCTCATTATAAGGGACCCCCTTTAAAGAGGGTCTCAGTTTTACTGTTTCAGCAACAAAAGGATTCCCATCACTACCTTCCCAAGGACATTGAACGCAACATGAAAATTTCCTCTGCATTCTCTTTAGGATTATCCTTCAACAACTCAGCTTAAAAACCTGGGTTTACGTATTAGATTTGCAAATGGCATGGAATTAGACCATTCAGCCCAACATCCCATGCTGGATCTAGACAAGCCTCCTCCCATTTCATCAGCTTCCGACACCAGACCGATTCTTGGGATGGCAGGACTGTCATGTGACGAGAGATCGGATTGGTTAGGATTATATTCACTGGAGTTTAGAAGAGTGAAGTCGTTGGGGGAGTGTCTCATAGACACCCTTAAAATTCTAACAGGACAAGACTAAACACAGGAAGGATGTTCCCAAAGACTGGGGAGTCCAGAACCAGGGTCACAGTTTAAGGATACAGGGTAGGTCACCTAGGACTGAGAGGAGGAGAAATGTCTTCACCCAGAGAGTGGTGAGCCTGTGGAATTCTCTGCCACAGAACACATTGTATTATTTCAAGAAGGAATATGATATAGTTCTTAAGGCTAAAGGGATCAAAGGGAATGGGGAGAAAACAGGAACAGGGGATTGAGTTGGATGATCAGCCATGGTCATATTGAATGATGGAGCAGGCTCAAAGGGCTGAATGGCCTGCTCCTGTTCCAATGTTCTATGTTCCCTATTTCAGCTTTTCAGAATATTTTCCTAATCATTTTTTATTTCATTATCAAATCAATTTTGAGATCAATTTCTTATTTCCCTGTTGGACTTATCACTAACTTTCTAGTAACATATGGCCCTTTTTGTTCTGCAGGTTAAAAGTGGCCCTGACGACCAGCTGCACACAGTAATTAGAGGGAGGGGGTGGGTAGGTTTGCAATACAGTGTGACACCAACAGTGTGGGCTCAAATTCTCACAGTGGCTGAAGTTACTAGGAAGGTTCCTACATCTCCCCTTGCCTGAGATGAGGTAACCAACACTTGGGTTAAACGACCCACCAGTTGTCTCTCTCTCTCCCCCTTTCTCTCTGACTCACTGTTCAGGAAGATCTCCAGTGTGCCGTTCTTGCTTCGGAATCCTGCTGTGGATAGACCCAGGCGAATCTCACAGGTGAAGATGATGGCTCTGTCCTCGCTGGTTGTTGTGTAGTTTTGATGAGAAACTGTGTGACACAGGTGGTCATACCTCCATACTGCTGGCTTCTCAGCAGAGAGGAGCTCATGGTTGCGATACCATAAAACTTCGACCTTGTGGCAGGGGTAAAGATTTTGTGCGGAACACCTAAGGGTCACTGTTTGTCCAGCCACTGGATTAAATG
>NC_063360.1:36655415-36698572 GCF_021869965.1 Rhincodon typus | reverse complement strand
AGGGTGTCAAAGTAATTCAAAATGAAAATGAGAATTTTTTTTCATCAAGAAGTTTGTGAATGTTAGGAGGTCTCTACCTCAGAGACCTTTAGGTGCCCAATCATTTTCCAGACAGGATTGATGATGAAATTAGCCAATCGTCTCATTGATAACTAGGAATAGCAGTGTCATTATTCACATTCCTCTGTCTTTAAATAGGCTTTGGGAGTGAATACCTTGGGTATTGATAAAAGGCTCATTTTGTCAAGTCGTTTTGTCTTGCACTCATCAGGCCAATTTGTAAGAAATACCAATTCAAGGGGAAAAACAATATTTACACTAATTGAGAGGTGTGGGCTGATTGGTTGGCAAATTGACTCTGATTGGTAGAGGCCATATCCTTGAGGTGTTATTGCTGGACTGTTAATCCCTTTATTCATTAATAGTTTGAGGGCATCGCTGGTTAGGCAGCATTTATTGCCCATCACTAATTGCCCAGAGGGCGGTTCAGAGTCAACCACATTGCTGTGGGTCTGCGGTCACATGTAGGCCAGACCAGGTAAGGATGGCAGTTTCCTTCCCTAAAGGACGTTAGTGAACCAGATGGGTTTTTCCTGACAATTGCCAATGCATTCGTCATCATTAGATTCTTAATTCCAGATATTTTATTGAATTCAACTTCCACGGTGGGATTTGAACCCAGATCCCCAAAATGTTATCTGGGTCTCTGGATTAATAGTCTAGCGATAATACCACTAGACCATCACCTCCCTGCCAGAGACCCAAATAGTGTTCTGGGAATCTGGGTTTGAATCCTGCCATGTCAGATGTTGAAATTTGAATTTGATAAAAATCTGAAATTAAGAGTCTAAAGATGACCATGAAACCACTGTCGATTGTCGGAAAAACCTACCTGGTTCACAAATGTCCCTTTAGGGAAGGAAACCGCCATCCTCACCTGGACTACATATGACTCCAGATCCAGAGTAATGTGGTTGACTCTTCAGTGTTCTCTGGGATGGGCAATAAATGCTAGCCTAGCCAGCAATGCCCTCATCCCATGGATGAATTAAAAAAAGGAGTTGCTGTGGAGTATACACAAATAATAATGATTGACAATTAATTGCCGGCTTTGTTTAAATTTTAAACTAAGCAGGTTGACTCTGACTAGTCATAGCATTGCCCTGAGAAATGCCCTCAGGCAACTGCCTGCGTGGGGTTTGCACATTCTCCCCGTGTCTGTGTGGGTTTCCTCCAGGTGCTCCGGTTTCCACCCACAGTCCAAAGATGTGCAGGTTAGGTGGATTGCCTGTGTTTGATTGCACATATCATTCAGGGATGTGTAGGCCAGGTGCATTAGCCATGGGGAATGCAATGTTACAGGGAAAGGATAGGGGGATGTGTCTCGGTAGGATGGTCTTCAGAGGGACATTATGGACATGTTGGGCTGAATGGCCTGTTTCCACACTGTAGGAATTCTATGGATTCTACAAAGTGTTGAATTGCTGTCACTGTCACTGAAATTCATATACCATATTTCCCATTTGTGTGACAGACAGAATATATTTTTAGCTTGACTGCAGCAACTGAATGTCATTGCACACAGTGTCCAATGTTAGATGTGATTCTGTAATTTGACAACATTTGCTGGATTCTCTTGAGTGAGTGAGAATTACACTATCAACCAATTCAGGACGATCAGTCGGGCTCTTAGTGTGACACAGTTTGAGTACTAGAAATTACGTATGTTATATGCTACAAGACAGAGATGTTCCCTCCCAGTGGTGAAACACTTCAGCAGTCAAGGACATTCAGCCTCAGATCTTCATGTAAGTGTCCTCCAAGGTGGACTTCGGGCTAAACAACAACGCAGAGTTGCCAAGCAGACGCTGATAGCCAAATATTGTACCCATGAGGGCAGCCTCAACTGGTATCTTAGGTTCATGTCACACTACAGATGACCTCACCACAGTATACACTCTCACACACACATACACCCCCACACCCACACTGTCTCACTCTCACACACACACACACACACGTGATTCAATGCGGTGAATTTATTTGCAGATACATTTTATTTTGTTCAAAAAGCACACAATCTATAGACAATCAGTCAATATGGTATTTTATAAATTCTTACTTTAGAAATAAAACCAGTCTGCCTCCAAACTAAAACACAAACAGATTATAAACAAGGTCTCACAACTGACATGCATTGTCTGGCCTAAAATGTCACCTCGTCTTTACACTGATAAAACCTTTAGTTCTCTCAGGACCGTGACATGAAAGGAATTCGGGGATTTACATGTAAATATTAACCAATTAAAACCTTCTAACGGATTAAAGATTTAACATCTTAGGTTTGTAAGATCCTTACCAATGTACATCCTTACCAATGATGTGAGCCTTTGATCTTTTACTTATAAATTCTGTGTCTGAAACTACCTCTGTCACTAGCACTTGAAGAAGGACTGACGCTCTGAAAGCTCTCAAATAAATCTGTTGGAGTAGAACCTGGTGGTGTGTGAATTCTGACCTTGTTCTTTGCAGGCAAACCGAAAGAATATGTACACACACTCTGTCCATTTCAACCCAACAAAATAGCTGACAGCCATGTGCTGGTTCATTACTGATAGAAATACCCTGACCTATCGGGGTCAACCTACCTGGTTTAAAACTTAAACAAATCCTGGCAGTTAGCTGTCAAACAACACAAATTGGTGCGTTCTCCATGGCCACACTTCCACCAATCAGAATCCGCCTGCCATTCTCCTCTCATGCAGCATAAATGTTGAATTTGTATTCTTCTCAGTTGTCCTGATGAGTGTTAGATGAAAAACTTTGACAAAATATGTTTTCTTTTCAGCAATGTTTCTCATGAGTTCCACTATATTCCCCAGATTTCCTCCAATCACTGTCTGACATAGTAGTGCAAATCATCTTCTTGAACTGACATGCTCTTCATTTGAATAAAACATTAGCTCAGAAAATAAAGTAAGGACAAATGATATTTGAGGAAGAGTGTGGAATTGTGTGAGGAGCTAATTTAGGGATTATTACTTTACAGATGTGGTTTGTTATTAGACTGCTGAATGGACCTCTCAAATTTCAAATCTAATGTTGATCTTGCTTTTATACTCTACCTGTGCAGCCGTAACTTTGTATGCTTCGCTCTGTTCAATCACCCTCTGGTCTGTATGTCCTTGTATGTTATGATCTGCCTGTACTGCATGCAAAACAAAACTTTTCGTTGTACTTAGGCACATGTGACAACAATTAATCAAATCAAATCAATTAGTATCTGGTTCAGCACCTTAGCCTCATACCTAGCTTACCAACCTACATTCAGATCTTCCATGCCTTCTCCAACTGGTCAATCACCAAGAAAGTAAATGGTTTCAATCACACTGAACCCAGCCTGTTTCTTTATTCTTTGGATTGCTTTTATTTCCATTCACCTTTACAACCTAATCATGGCCCACTTTCTCATTAATGTTGGAAGTGAATATTAGACAGCCTCACAACTGTCACTCCATTTGCCGGATTCTCTTGCCTTCTGATCCTAGAACTCTAATGTTTAACCTTGTACCTAAGACCTATCATTCTTAACCCCTTAACAACCAGAAAACTGCATGCTTTGATCTCTTTCATAGTGTGCTCAATATTATTTCTGGTAGTAGCATGGTATTGTACTATTGTACTCGTCCTACAATTGTGACCATGATTGGTGAACAAAGAACAAAGAACAATACAGCACAGGAACAGGTCCTTTGGCACTTCAAGCCTGCGCTGACACAGCAGGCCACAAATAACAAAGTGATAATGATGAAGTGGCCTGTTTTTAAGTGAGGAATTTGAGTGATAGACATTGAGGATATCTCAGATGCTTCCCCTTTTCTTCATAAAAGTGGCTGGGAATCTTTCACCTGGAGGCGAGGCATCATTTTCTTGTCTCCAACAAAAGAAAGCACTTTGACAGTGTGGCAGTCCCTCAAGACAGGACTGGAAAGTCAATCTAGATTTTGGATTGAAGTATATGGGTCGGGGCCTTCCCTAAAGGACATTAATGAACCAGACAGTTTTCCCCAATAATCTATAACAGTCATCAATGAACTCCTAATTTATGGAATTCAAATTTCACCATCTGCCACGATGGGATTTCAACCTTTGTCCCCGGAACATTAGCTGACTCTCTGGCTTAATAGCCTAGCAATAATACCACAAGACCTTGCCTCCCCCTGTAGATGTAAGTAATGTTGATATATTGAGCATAAAACAGATAACTTGATCATAGCTGCGTCGCCTTTCAGAAGGACAAATGCTCAACTCCCATTCCAACACTACCACACTAAAATCGTCACTTGACCTGCACAAGCACTTCCCTTCACCAAAATGGCGACACAGGCCGTTTCACGTCCTTTCCATTACCAATATGGAGAAGGACAGCTATCGCAGGAATGTTCCATTACCAAGACGGCGGTTTGATGTACCATGGGAGCTTTCCTTTACAAAACGGCGAATGTGTAACGTCACACAGAGGTCGTGTGTGACCTCACCGCACACGCACCAACCAGGAAGTGCCGTGCGTGTTCTCAGTGATTGATGTCGATTCTCACCAATTGAAACCCGGGCATCTGGGCCATACCGTGACCAAGCGTCATGATGGCGGACCAGTAGTTCTGAAGGAGGGCGGGGCTAGAGCGGCGTGCTAGCTGGTTAGGTTGCAGCACGCACGTCGCGCCGGGCGGGTTGTGTCCGCGCTTTACTATTGGACAGCGGCTCTGGTTCGGTTGAGGCGCTGGCGGTGGTCTGCGGGAAATGGCGGCCGAGGCTCTGGGCGGTCGTCAGCTACGGCCGTTTCTATGGCGATGAGGCGGGTCGGGCCGGCTCAGGCCGCGTGAACGAAACATGACCCAGGGGAAGAAGAAGAAGCGGCTGAACCGCAGTGTCTTGCTCGCCAAGAAAATCATCATCAAGGACGGAGGCACGGTAAGGATCAGGCTGAGGAGGGTCGGCGACCCCGGGGAAGGCGGAGGCGGCGGAGTGGGAGTGGGGAAGGAGGGGGTTGGGGAAGGCTGGGTAAGGGAGTGGGATTTGGGGGTGGTAGGGAAGTATGGGAGGGAGGGATCTGTGGGAGAGTGGAGGAGGAAGAGAGAGAACTTTTGTGAGTGTGCTGGTGAAGGTGGGTTTGGGGTTGGGTGGGGAGAGGCCAGTGTTGGTGAAGGGAGTCATGGGATGGAGGTATGGGGAGGGCTGAGGCTGGGAACATGGTGTTTTGGGGAGTTGACATATGTTGGAGGTAGAGTAATCGCGAGCGGTTCATTTGGGTGGTGATTTGAAGAGAATGGGAAGTATTATAGGAGGCAGCTGTGGAGGATATGTTGTGGAGTAATGCTGACTGCAGAGTATGTGGGGTGCAGAGGAGTGTATTTATTTGGACAAGCTGAGTTGAAGGGGCTGTTGGGGAGAGGACAGTGGAGGAGTTGATATGGCATCTGTAGAGACAGAAAGAGAGCATTAATATTTTGAGTCCAGTATTACGCTTCAAAATAACAAATCATCATGTTAGGCTCACCGTTAACTCTGTTTCTCTTTCTAAAGATGCTGCCAGACATGCTGAGTTTCTCAAGCACTTTTTATTTTCATTTCTGTACCCAGCATCCACAGTCTTGCTTCTGTTTAATAAATAGGTTTTATGAAGTCTGATTGAAATTTTTGGGCCATTGGAATATATATGGTGGCTTTGGGCAGTGGTGAAGGGGTGCACGTATTCTACACAGTGATGGAGGAGGTGAGGATATATTGGTTCCTGTGTGGAGAATGAGAATTTGGTGTTTGTAAAAAAAAAAAAAAAAGTGGGATGGAAAAATCTTGGATGTTTGACATGTGTAGAATGACAGGAGTTTTTTGGTGGTGATTCTAGGCATAGGTTATTTTTCATCATTTGAGATGGTGGTGTTGCTGCGAGCATTTATTGCCGATCTGTAGTGGCTCTTGAGAAGTTGGTGATGAGCTGCTGCTTTGATCTGCAGTCCATTTGATGTGGGTGTATCTACAATGCTGTTAGGGAGAGAGTTATGTGTAAATGAAGAGGATGCAATCTATCAGTGCCAGATTGAATGTGGGTAGTTGGTGCTGTGAGCTGTCATGATTAATAAAGTCGAGTTGTAGCAGCCAATGCTGAAGGTGTGGGTGAGGTGATGGATTAGGGTAGGTCAACCAGTGAAGACAGTAAGAATGGAAGTGAGTAACAGTGGTCAGAGTGGAGGTCATGAGAGAAGCACAGGAAACTGGAGCAGCATAATGATGGTGCTCAGAAGGTAACGTATGCAAAAGAATTGAGGGATTGAGGTGGGACAAATAACATAGTAGAGTTGGATTTTATGGAGATGATGGGAAGCAGGGAGGAAGAAGGATGCCTAAAAAGGAGCAGGTAATAGAATATGACAGAAGACTAAAATGAACAAAGAAACTGAGGGGTGCTAGTATATCCTTCCTTGGATAATAGGAGTAGAAGGCGGTCATTCAGCCTTTTGAGCCTGATCGACTATTGATCTTAATCATTGCTGGTCATCGAACTCAATAGCTTGCTTTTTCCCTCAAGCTCCAAGTGCTATATCCAACTCCTTCTTGAAATCATAGAATATTTTTGCCCTGACTGCCTTCTGTGGTCACGAATTCCATAGGGTCACTCCTCTCTCTCTGAAGAAGTTTCTCCTTATTTCAGTCCTAAATAGTTTACCTTGTGTCCTTAAACTGACCCCTAGTTCTGGGCTTCCCCCGCCTACAGCATCATCCTTCCTGCCTCTATCCTGTGTGGTCCTGTTAGAATCTTATAGGTTTCTTTGAGATACCCTTACTTCTGGACCCCACTCATATGTAAAGTTCAAATTGATAAAATATCTCCATGTCAGTTTTTCTATCCCTGGAATCTGTCTGGTAAACCTTTGCTGCACTTCCTCTGCAGTAAGAACATCCGTCCTCGGATAAGGAGACCAAAACTGCATACAGTATTCCAGGTGTGGTCTCACGAAGGTATTGTATAATTGCAGCAAGACATTTATGCTCCTGTACTCAAACCCCCTCAATGAAAGCTAAAATGTGATTTGCTGCCTTGACTGTCGGCTGCACATGCACGCTTACGTTCAGCGACTGGTGTCTGAGAACACTCAGGACTCATTACTGTGGAGGGGGTCATAGCTGCTGAACTGTCTGCCCCTCTTTGTGCCCAGGTGTCCACTAATGCCCTCTCTGTCTAGAGAGAGATGGGGACGACAGGGTGCTTTATCTCCCCTTCCAACTCCGTTTTGATTTGGCCCCTCCTGCTCTCCATTCCTCTTCCTCGCCTTTAGTCTGCATTACCCTTAATATGCTTTGCATATAAATTAATTGAAAAACACTGTGATTTACTGGTGGTAGTTAATACATGTAAAAATATCATGTGATTTGTTGTGGGGGAGAAAAATATTCAGTTATGTGTCAGAGCACACAGGATATTTTTTTAAAAATCAGTCATGACCTTATTGAATGACATCAGGCTTGAGAGGCTAAATGGTCTACTCATGCTCCTCATTCATGTTTTACCCATTTCACCATTAAACTGTAGAGGGTTATTCAAAATGCTTCACATAAGGGGTTGATGGAGAGCTAGAAGTATCCTTTTCATTCAAGATTACTTGCCGTCCATGATTTCTCGTACACACGTAACAATCTGACTTGAAAGATTCTTGATCATGCATAACATTGCTTAACTCTCAAAGTCATACTTTTGCCAGTTTTTTGCTCAATATTTCCTTGACGTTTATCTCTCAAAACGACTAGATGTAGTTTGCTACCTTTGTGGTTTGCAAATTCCTTGCCTCTGGTCTACGATGAGGATGATGCTTATGAGAGTCTCAGACTGTGCAGAGCACTGTTCAGTTAACCAGGAAAATGCACCTACAAAAGTTCGACTCCTGCTGTTATGATCTAGAAGAGAATGCTTGGTTTTTATATGGTACCTTTGAAAACCACAGGACATCCCAAACACTTTACAACCAATCAAGTATTGTTGTAATACAGAAAGCACAGGCTCTGTTTTGAACATAACATACTCCCACAAAGTGTAGTGTTTTGATAGTGATGTTGATTGACTCGTCAAATATTGAACAGGACACTTGATCAGAATTTCCCTGCTCTTCAAATAGTGCCATATGAACTTTTACTGCAGCTTAATGCCTTGTCTGAAGGGAATGTTATAATGTGAGTTATGATTTCGGAAGAGCTGCATGAAAGGATAGTAGAAGCCGATTCAGTAATAACTTTGAAAAGAGACTTGGATAAGTATTTAGAATTAGGCTTATTGTAATGTATTCAAATGAATACAGTTTAGTTATGTGAGAAAGAAAAGTTTACAAAGTCACAGCTTAAGGTACCATCTTGGGTATAAAGGTACCTAGGTACAGATTGTTAAGAATAAATAAAAATAAAGAAATAAAAAGTTTCTAGAATTACAGACCTTCACAACATCTTAGGTACAAATAGTATCTAGGTACAAAATCTTAAGAATAAATTATTAGAATAAAGAAATAAAAAATTCAGAATTACAGTCCTTCCAAGCAGAGAAGACGGAGTGGATGAATTTGCGCTGAAGAGTATGGACAAGAGGAAAGCTGGAAAGAGAGATTAACTGGGTAGCCTTGTCGAAGAGTCAGCACATGCACACTGAATTGAATGGCTGCCTCCTATGCGATATCATTCTATGATCCTAAATTAGTTAGGAGCCTTCACTGGTTGTGTAGTTTTCCTTGAGAACTGGAAAACTTGACCAGCAGATCTTCTACGCGAGCCGCCAGCTCTTGTTACACTTGTTTGAGTGGGGAATAGATATATTGATTGGATGGGAGAAGACTTGCGTGTGTATGTGGAGCGCACATGGTGGCGTGGACCATTTGGTCCAAATGGCCTGCTTCTGTGCTGTACACTACATATTACATGTCTGATCTGGAGTATATATTGAAAATAAACTAATGAAGGTAAGAAGTACTGAAACTAGACATAGAAAATGCTGGCAGCACCTGGATGAAAGTGTCCAAAAATATTCATTTGTAACAATGCTGTTTATAACTGGGCAAAGGGAATGCTATTCTATGGACATTTTTTATTTCTCTCCACCCAGAAAGAGTTATCCCTCAACAGTTGTATGATTTGAAATTTCTTTGAATATTTTACTATATTTTCCTGCAGCATTCATTCTCTGTAATAACTAAAAAAAAAACTTGAAAGTGCCAGCTGGTACTTTCATGTTGTGCATCTGCTCGCCCTTCTATTTTGCACCAAGGCTCTGAGCAGAGGGACCTTTTTCATAGTGTTGAAGATGGGTTCATTCACTGAATTTGCAGGAAACCTGTGCTGGCTGCCAATAGCAAGGAATACCAGCAAACTAGATCCAGTTCTGATCTGGCCTTCGGTCTGAATACATTTTAAAGGTTGTCTAATTTTTTTATCCCCTTTCTAGACTTCAGAGCCGATCAAATTCGTATTGGGAGCCCAATCCGACTGATGACTGTTGTTGGCTCCCCTTAAAGATCAAACAGTTGAAGGGAATTCTAATGAATGTCGATGGCCTTTGTCTCTCTGAGGTTGTTTTGAATATTGATTTTGTACAAAGTTTTATTTAACATCAGCATAGATGAGGTCATTCATGTCATCTTGCTGGTTGTTTTAGGTCTGCTTTCCTTGAATTATTAAGATATTCACAATAAATTAAGTGACAGGAAAAGATTTTGTGCATTCAAATGTTGGATTGCCATTTAAAGGTCAAATTGCAGAGGTTCACTTTGTGTTGGTTAATTGGGAAATCCAACTATTTTGGTTGCTTCATTTGCATCAGCATCCAGTTTATTTTGGTGAGGTAGGGAATGCAAAGTGGGGTGCAAAAACGGTGCTCACTCGGGAACAAGCGAGATGGAATGCCAGCAAATCAGGGCCTGTTACTGTTGCAATGTTGAGAGCATCTTATACTGATCTTGTGAAAAATGGCCTATTTATTGCACGTCCTGCACTCTAGCAATTAGTTCAGAATTCAGGTTCAGCTTAACTGTGTATGAGATTTATTTAAAATATTTGTACTTTCTGGGGTGTGGGAAAATACAAATTGACCCATCAGAAAGTGATGTATCCAAATCAGATTTGGAAGTGATGTTCCAATGCACCTCTGTCCTCATCATACGTGTTGGTGGAAAGTGTGATTTTTGGGAGAGGGTTGTTCAAATTATTTGAGCTGAAATTCTTTTAATATTTAGAACATTGGCCTGATTATGCTTCGTTGACTATGGATAGTGCATCATAAGTCTCCATATTTACTTTGATTAACATAACCTGACTCCTCCACTGTTTCTTTGTACTCCAATTTGTTTGACCTCCAGGCACAGATGAGCTGAAATTTCTTACAGCAAAATATGAGGAAGATACATAAATGTCTCAACACTTGTTGCAAGCTTAGTACCCTTTTTACCTCTCGCCAGTGTAAGAGGTTGAAACTGACTGTTTACAGTTGTGCTTCTGTATTACTTTCAGCTGAATGTCCATTGTTGCCCACCGGGATTTGAACTTTAAATCTGGTTTGAGAAGCAAAGGGGATATATTTAAGCATGAAACTCAGCATGGAGTAAGTGTTTTTGCAGTTGTCTATGGTGTGGCAAACATTAGGAACTATCCAAAAAAGCAAGAATTCCTTTGTAAATCTGTCTTAACTCTGAAAGCTGCGTCGTCTTGAAACAGTTCATACAATCAAAATCAAATGGAAAGAGCCCATGTCCATATCGTCCTTGTACTTGATACAGTTAAGTCACTTTAAGATTCTTGCTGAGCTTTTCAAATTCTTCTGTGGCCTCACCCTTGCATATGGAAAGAACTTCTACCTCTACCCTTTCTGCCCTCCTCTGATCAGTTGAGCTGAGGACAGTCTGCTAGCCTCTTGGAAGAAGACCTTGGTATATCTGGCCCATTTAGACACATGCACCTCCAGGACAGCCTCACCAAGGCTCCAGGACCAACAGCCTGAACACCCAAGCAGGTCTCTCTATCTCTGTTGTGGAATCATAGAGTGCTCTTAGAATGTAGTGGGAAGGAGAAGGAGAAGAAAATGTATTGATGGGACTTCGGTGACATGGTTGAAGAAGGCTATCATGATTTATGTACAGATTTGGAAACCATAGTGACTGTAACTTTCATGTATCTATTTTGAGCACCTACACAGTGAGACTCAAATGTACTTTCTCTCCATCCAGCAGCAGTTCATGGCCAAATAAGAGGCTTCATGGATTGAGATTTGTGCACACAGCCGCTGAAATATGCTATAATCAGAGGGAACAGTGTGTACCTATGGCTTGGTGTGCTTCTGGCACCTTTGGCCTTCCTGGGTGATGACCCTAATGCTTGGTTCCTTTGTGCACAAACATGTAGCAGCCAAACTGTTATCCAGTTGTGGATAACAGTTCCCGACGTGGCCGCCTCTACATTGGGGAAACCAAGCGGAGGCTCGGAGACCGTTTTGTGGAACACCTACACTCAGTTCGCGACAAATGACTGCACCTCCCAGTCGCGAACCGTTTCAGCTCCCCCTCCCACTCCTTGGATGACATGTCCATCCTGGGCCGCCTCCAGTGCCATCCAAAGGTTGAAGGAATAGAACCTCATATTTCGCTTGGGAACCCTGCAGCCCAATGGTATCAATGTGCACTTCACAAGCTTCAAAATCTCCCTGCCCCCGACCGCATCCCAACACCAGCCCAGCTCGTCCCCGCCTCCCTAATCTGTCCATCCTTCCTCCCACCTATCCACTCCTCCTACCTCAAGCCCCACCCCCACCACCTACCTACCAGTTTCATCCTGCCTCCTTGACCCGTCTGTCCTCCCTGGACTGACCTATCCCCACCCTAACTCCCCACCTACACTCGCCTTTCCTGGCTCCATCCCCGCCCCTTTGACCTGTCTGTCTCCTCTCCACCTATCTGCTCCTTTATCCATCTTCCATCCGCCTCCCCCTCTCTCTCCATTTATTTCAGAATCCCCTTCCCTCCCCCACTTCTGAAGAAGGGTCCAGACACGAAACGTCATTTTCCTGCTCCTCGGCTGCTTGGCCTGCTGTGTTCATCCAGCTCTACACCTTGTTATCTCAGTTATCCATAAATGGCTATGCCACTGTGGTGCCACCTTTTTTATTCCTAATTTCCAAGCTTTGAGTTTTGAAATATAAACTTTCCACTTGACGAGAAACAACTTGGCTTGCTCTACTTTATCCATTCTCTCCCTACTTGTGAAAATCTTAGCTCACCTCAAAATTTCCCTTTTGCAAGGAAAAGCTCATTTTTTAATTATGGTTCCTGGAATTGTCCTTATTTGCCCCTGTGCTTTCTGAAAACAATGACCTCTTTCCCACTATCTTATTGCGTGCAGAACATTTGGTAGAGATCTTCCCAGTCCTTAAGTGGTCACATCAGGTGCTAAAGTTCTCAAAGATGCCAACCTGATTTCTCAACTGACTGTGACTGCTATGACTTCACCTGGCATTCACTAAAGTGGCTAGATCAGGAATAAAGAGTGCTAAAGTTGAACCCATATTCCTGTCCTCGGTGTTACTGTGTATTTATTTTTTTACCTTCAACTTGCAGTGTTTGTTCGTATGTTGAATAGCCTTGAACCTGGCCCTTAAAACAAGTCACTTTTCAAAAAATTATTTGCACAGCTCCATTTTTGCTTACTCATTGGTGAATTAGCGTTGGAGTTCTTAGCTCTCTGCCCACTGGGGTTTAAAGTTTAAACCTGGTTTCAAAGAAAAGGGGATCTATTTAAGCATGAAATTCAGCATGGAGTAAGCAGTTGACTAAGGCATGGTAAGCATTTGCAACTATCCAAAGAGGCAAGAGTCTCTTTGTAAATCTGTCTTAACTCTGAATGTTGAGTAATTTTGAAACGTTTCATATGATCAAAATCAAATGGAAAGTGCCTTAACATTATGAATGTTACAGTCTTGTCACTGCACAATGAATAGCTCCATTACAGCCAAACTTGTACCATGCCAAAAATTGAATAATTTACCACACAAGTGTTCCATATGCACAATGAATAGGAGTATAATAAAAATAAAGTTCCTGAATATCAGGGTGAGCACTCCCATTAGCTGTGAATTATGTAGTTGTCTTGTTTAATGCAGGCAGACACTGCAATTTAAGTGATTGGGGAATTTTTGCATTCTCAGAGGTAACATTCTTCCAATTGAACATTAAGCTAAAGCACCATCTCATCTTGCTTGGTGATCTATTAATGATCCCATGATACTGTTTGAAGAGCACGGAAATTTTCTGGTGTCCTGGTTGATGTGACTCCCTTGGCTAATGTGCCCCCCCCTCTCTCAAAATAGGCAAATTAACCAGTTATTAATTTCTTTCAGTAATGGGGCCTTTCATATTTAGCAATCCAAACAATAATGCCATAACCATAACCATTGAGCATTCTATTTCATGTTCTGACTTGAAGGGTCCAAACTCACTTTATATAGGCAAATCTTCAGCCACTTACTAGGGAAAAGTAGCTGAGGTTACTTCTCCTTGCTTCTTTCATGATTCTTGCCTCATTTACTTTCTCCCATGTTGACTGCAGCCAAGGCTAAAGAGTCCAGCTTTTATAATGGGACAGGGCACCTTTATTTCTATGTTGTTAGTTTGCATGAAGTATTGCATTGTTAAGCTCAGAACCAAGGGAAGTTTTGCCCCTCGGGCCAATACAGACTTTTTCCGGTGTAATTGTTAATTTTAAAATTAATTGACAGTTTAGTTGCATGAAAGAGTCTCCAGTTTACATTTTTATTTACGAAGCATTGACTTGTCTTTTGAGTTGTAAGCCAAAATGCAGCAGTATCATTGACTTGGATTGCATACTGACTGTTGAGCAATTTTCCAGTTCAGTTGAGTGCTTTTAACTGCTGAACCAGCTGAAGTCAGGAGGTAATTGATGTGCTCAAGCTGCTTTTACAATGAAGTCTAGTTCATAGAAAGCACAATTTAACTGTTTTGTAAGACCCAGAATAATAATCTGTGCCTTGCAATCCCTTTGTTAGAATCAGTGGTCCCTGAAATGGGTGGGTAGGGAGTTCTGGTGGTTGCTAATTGACTGAGTGCAACTGGATGCAGCCTATTGCTGCGCTGGCTGACCAAAAACGCAAGTATCTTTTAAAACTGGACAATATAACTATGGTAAGTGACACCTGGGTGAATTTTGATCACCATGGGTGCTCTAAGAGGAACTTTACAGATTATTCTTCAGAATGGGCCTTGAGTTTTTACCTTTTGTTAAATATCTCCAAGGAAGTGGCCGTTGGTGTCTGGTAGTTTGCTTGATTGACTAAGTGATCTTTTCCAGGCTCTCTGTTTTCATACGTGGCCTTCACTCATACAAATGTGTCACACTCCGAGCCCCCTCAATTTCCTGCCCTCACTCCTCCCTGTTTTTGAAACCAAAATGAGTTTGGAAAGTGGGGCTACAACACTCCTAGAAAAATTGGGAGGTGATGTTACTGGGACATGAAAAATGAATGTAACAGGAAATCTCAGCACCAATTAAACAAGAAAATAAGTTGATCATATTGAAACTTTGATAGCATAATGTGTTAACCAGCACAGATGTTAAATGAAACTTGGAATTCTGTTTCCAATCACATTTTCCTTGACAAATCAGAGATATTGAACATCTGTTTCTACCTTCTGTTAACTTTTCTGTGAAAAGTTTGTATTTTCATAATTTTAGTGGAAGCTGTCAGTGTGAGGTTGTAATATAATTATACCTGTGGATAGACTGCACCAATAAGAGAGCACCATTCTAGAATAAGAAATTTACTTCGGCATTTCCCGTTATAAATGTTCATAGAAGAGTGTGTAATGAAAATATAAAATATAGTCAGCATGTATGACTGTGAAATGAGATCTAAATTATGGCTATGACCCTGGTTCACTATCCCTCAGATAAATTTGCTTCATCTGAAGCTGGCAGCTTTATTTTGCTGCTCACCAGAAATCAACTGGTGCTTATGATTCATAAATCGTTGCAGCATTATTTGCATGGATTTCATTGATGTACATACCATGCTAGAATGGAAAGTGGCCCAGGCACCTTTCTTCTAAGACATATATACAAGTTCTTACTGCTGCTCATGGTTCAAATATTGGATGCAGATTACATTATAATTATCTTTTGAGGATGTGGTACATTTCAGGAAATGAGGTTCAAATGACTGACTTCCGGTCCTTGTGAGCAATTTACAATCCCGTGCAGGCTATTGGCTATTTATTGCTTGGGAGTTATCCTTCTCTAGATTTTAAGTAATTGAGAAACATTAGTCTGTATTTTAGCATTTTGAAATTGTAAAAGTGATGTCTCGCAACTAGTTAATAGCAGATAAAAGTGAATGTGCTGGCAGTAAAGGTAAGGTTTGTGAAGAAATTTAGTGATTGGGTCATTTTCCACTGTAGCATAGTTAACACTTTCTACTGTTCAGTATGAACAGAAATGTAGATACCAGGAAGTGTAATTCAAAGATGTGTCTGATTTCCAAACGTACAATGGTTTGTAGTTATCATTTGAACCTGCAGATTGTCTTGCAGCTTTGTAATTTCTCAGTGTTTAGTTTTGGAATGCTTTTATCATCTACAGCAAATGCTGTATAACAATTTTTTTATTAAATTCTTGAACTCGTGTAGTGATGGCAGTGAAAATTTTGACTATTTAATCACACGCAGTTCTGTTCATTGAATAATTGCTAACCAAAATACTGACTGACAGCTTAAATGTAATGAATGATGCAAGTTCATTGACCTGAAAGATTGTCTGTCTGTTTCTTCATAGATCCTGCATAACCTACTGAATACTTAGAACATTTACTATTATTTTGTTTCCAATATTCAGAACCTACAGTATTTGCTTTAACACCATAAGGTATAGGAGTAGAATTAGGCTATCCAGTCTATTTCCCAGCCCCAATCTCCTGCCTTCTGTCCATAGCCTTTGATCCCCTTACTAATCAATTTGTCTCTGTCTTGGTAAGCTGCTTGTGCTTGTATCACATCATCCTTGCGTTCCTCTGATTGATTGTAAAACGCAGGAAAGTATGAAGTTTGGTGTCTTGGCAGGAAGGTTGAAAAAGCACAGTATATCTTGAATAGATAACGAATGCGGGATGTGAAATTACAGAGGGATCCAGATGTTCTAGTGTATGAGTTGTGAAGTTAGTATGCGAATGCAACAAGTGATAATGAAGGCTGACGAATGCTTTCATTTATTATGAGAGGAACTGAACATTCAGCATGAGCATCTGAGAGACCGAAACTTGAATGCTGTGTGCAGTTTACATCTCCCTATTTAAGGTAAGATGTAAATGTGTTGGAGGTGGCCTCGGGGAAATTTACTGGATGGATGAGGGAAAGCCTCACCTTGTTTTGACTGGGGTTTAGAAGAATGAGGGTTGACTTGATTTGAAATGTATGTGATCACAAACTGTCTTAACCAAGGTGGATGTGGAAATCATGTTTCCTGTTGAGTGAATCCAGAACTAGCGGACACTGTTTTAAAATTAAGGCCCATCCTTTTAGACCACAGATGAGAGAATTCTTTTCTTCGAGGTTTATGAAGTTTTGGAAGTCTCTGCTTCAGGAGGCAGGGCCATTAAATATTTTTTAGATATGTCATTTCTTATTAGACAAGTGGTTCTAAGGTTATTGGAGATAGACGAGAATGTAGAATTCAAAACACAGCAGATCATCTTTAGTGATGAAACTGGTTTGAAGGGCCTGCTTCTGCTCCTAATTCCATATGTTCCTCCACTGAGGTATCATGTGGATAATATGAAGTGCTTACTTTTGACAGCCTGAACATTTTGCAAAAATGGGGGAAGCGGAGAGGCTGGGCAATACGATATTTTATTCCTTAATTTTCTCTGAACTCTTTTTTTTTCTGAATTTGTTGACTGAGTTATAGTTCTGTGATTGCTAGTTACTTTCTGGAACTGATTGTAATTTGTTCTTGTGTAGACAGTGAATAACAGCAAGCTTCAGAACTGAGGAATCATAACGGAGTCTGGGCTACAATGTTGTGGTTACTGCTCTCGCTCAACATCAAAATCCAACCCATGTACAAATTTTTTTTGTAATCCCACTGATCACAGCATTATGATTTGGAGCTGGAAACTTTGATAATTTTTCAACCTTCCAGAGTTGTTGAGTCTAAAATAGCATTCCTACACTGTGTAGGAATCAAGCATTGGATAGTAGTCCAAGTTGGGATTTTTCTGATACTTAAGTCTGTTACTTTCTGAAGACGGGTAATATATTTTTGGAGAAGCTAAATGGAACTATTCACAATGGTGCACTGAAGACATGAACTAGAGAGTGACAGCACAGGCTCTGCAGCTTTCACTCTATGCACTTCTCATCTTGGCCATGCAATTATGGAAAGGAACAAGCAGAATTGAGGTAGGTTTGTTTGATGTTCCTAGAGTCTGCACAGTCGTCAGTTCAGACTGGCATTTATGAATGTGACTTCTCCCTTCTCAGCTGCAGGTGCTGTGGTGATGTGGGAGGTTGACAAAGGAAAAATCCAGAGAAAATTAGAGACGTGGAAAAGTGTGATTGAGTTTTTGAACTGGATGGGGGGAGCAGTTTTGTTTTGCAGACTTTTCACATCAATTTCAGGCAGAAAGACTTGCATATTTTTAGTGCCTTGAATGACTTGAATGACTTGAATATCCCTGGGATCTGTACAGTGAATGATGTTCTTGATGATCTGTTGTACCGTTGAAATGCAGGAGATGAGGCAGGTAATTTGTACACTGAGTCCCAAGACAGCAATGAACGTGACCACATAATCTTCCTCCTCGGGAGATTGGTTGAGAGGTAAATATTGGCCAGGACTCTGTGAGGAATCACTCTTTTTCTTTGAAATTGTAACTGTGGAATCTTTGAGAGCCGTAAAGCATGGAAACAGACCCTTTGGTCCACCTAGTCCACGCCAACCATGTTTCCAACCAAACTAGTTCCAATTGCATGCGCTTGGCCCATTTCCTTCAAACCTTTGTTATTCATGTACTTATCTGAATTTCTTTTAAATATTGTAGCTGTACATGCATCCATCACTTCCTCTGGCAGTTCATTCTACATATGAACTACTGTTTTTATAAAAAAAAAACTTGCCCTTCATGTCCTTCTTAAAATCTTTCCAACCTTAAAAATAAACCCCCAAGTTTTGAATTCCCCACCCTATGGAAAAGACCCTTGCTATTCACCTTATGTATAACCCTCATGATTTTATAAACTTCTGTGCTCCATTGAAAATGTCCTAGCCTATATCTATAACTCAAACCGTCCATTCGTGGCAACATCCTGGTAAATCTTTTCTGAAACCTCTCCAATTTAATAATATCCTTCCTATAACAAGGTGACCAGAACTGTACACAGTACTCCAGAGGAGGCCTCACCAACATCCTGTACAACCTCAACATGACATCCCAACTCCTATACTCCAAGATCTGAGCAATAAAGGGAAGCATGCTAAACGCCTTTTTAACCACCCTCTCTACTTGTGATGCAAATTTCAAAGAATTATGTACCTGAATCTATAGGTCTCTGTTCTACAACACTCCCATAGCCCTACCATTAATAGTATAAGTCCTGCCCTCATTGATTTTACCAAAATGCAACAAATCACGTTCACCAAATGAAAGTCCATCTGCCACTCCTCAGCCCATTGACCAATTGATCAAGATTTCCTTGTAATCTTGGATACCTCCTTCACTGTCCACGATACCATTGCTTTTGGCGTCATCCACAAATTTACTAACCATGTCTTGTAAATTCTTGTCCAATTCGTTTATATAAATGACAGACAAAACTGGACCCTTTGGAACACCGCTGATCACAGGCCTCCAGTTTGAAAAACAAACCCCCACAACCACCCTCCATCTTCTACTGTCAAGCCAATTTTGTATCTAATTGGCAAGCTTTGCCTGAATACCATGGGATTTAACTTTACTAATTAGTTGACCATGCAGAACCTTGTCAAAAACTTTACTAAAGTCCATATAAGCAACGTCTACCATTCTGCCCTCATCAATCTTTTTAGTTAGTTCTTCAAACTCCATTAAGTTTGAGACACTTCCATCTGAGAGAATAGATGGACATCTCAGATGTCGCATCTGAAATACATGACTCCAAACAAATGTTCCTTAGTTATTGCTTATCATATTGCATTTTATAGATGTTACTTCAGAGACAATTATGTAAGTTCAAGAGTGGACACGACTTGCTTTTTGAATTCAAAAATGGAAGGAAAAGGGGTTTGACGGAGGATTTTAAAATCCCAAAATTGATTAGAGAACATTTTTAAAAATAAAACTGAATGGAATCCCACAGGCCACAACTGGCCAATACACTACTACTAGGTAACAAGGAATAATATGGGGAAATACATCATTAACTTGCTGTGTTATGGTTTTTAAACTCATAGTACACAATTTGCAAAAGGATTTTATAAAAGGGCTAATAATTCACCTGTGAACTTGTCTGATTTTCTTCTCGAGATTCAAGTGGTAGTTCTCTCCACCATCAGAATCAGTGTCTTCTCTCTTATTGTTTAGTGATTGTACCATCTTCAATTGTAGCTCAATCAGTATGTGAAACATCTAACACCCTACATCTTCTGCATTATTTAATCACTGCTTTTGATTTAGCTCACCCTCTGACTTTTTGTCATTCCATTATAATCATGCAGTAAATTACTTTTGAAGTACAATAACTTATTCAGGCATATTTCATGTATCTGATTTTAATCTCCTCTGTCCTTGGTAGCTGTGCCTTCAGCTGCCCAAACCCCTGAAGTCTGGAATTCCATCTCTAAACGTTACATGACATTTTGGATGGTGCAACGCTGTCCATGTTAGATACCGCCGTCTATGATAGCAATAAATCCATAAGCTTTGGACCCAAAAGTTGAAAGCTGCCTCTAGCTGATTATCTTTATCATGAGTACTGCTCTTTACCTGTTTCAGTTTTCAAAAGCTTTCCTTTAAATTGTTTAAACTTTTGTACATTGGACTATGCTTGCATGATGGTCTTGGATCTGTTTCCTACAAGTCACGTTTTATGATGGGTGATTAGATTTGCAGGAGTGGCTCATGATGCCCTCTCTCGCTGGCTTACAATGCATTAGGACTGATCCTTGCGGCACATCACTAGTGACGTCTTTCCAACCTGAAATAGACCCATCAACCTGACTCTCTTTTGTAAACCAATTCTCATGCTGACAGTACAGTGTGGTACTGAGGGTGTTCTGCACTGTCAGAGATGCTATCTTTGATTACTTGGAAGTCCCAATCAGCTTTTTCTGGTAGATATCAAAGCTTTCATGGTACTGTGAAGAGCTGGGGATTAATTTGCAAAACTTGTTTCATTCAACATCAACATCAAAAGCAGATGATCTGAACAGTATAATTGACTCTAAAGCACTTTGAGACATCCGGTGGCCATGAAAAGTGCTGGATAATGTTTTCCATTTAGCTATACTATTTCTGGAAATTTTAAACCCTGCATTTGTCATCATAGTGGCATGTGTGGCTTTGCAGTGTTGAGTATGAAGTCATTGTCACTTTAAGCTATTCACCGCAAATCACCCAGGAGTGAACTGTCTCCCAGCTACCCGTGAGAAGTTACATATTTGGTGACTGAGTATTCTGTTTACTGTCTGCAAATATGTCAATCTTCAGTGGAATGAACGTGATCAGTTACAGTCAACAGCATGTTTTTTCAGAATGGTGTTTTTTTTTTTTTTTGTAAACCCTTCTTCCCTTTCATGAGTTGGAGCGGGATGCTGGTTGCAGTCAGCTCGCTCTGAATAAATTAAAGATTGAACTAATATCTTTTGGATATGTCACTCAGTGTCACACTGCACACAGGATTGTTTTGCTACTGAGTCGACCTGAATTTGTTTCTACCCAGTTATTGGTAAGAATTACCTGAGAGGTCAAAACTTTTTGCCCATACGGATGAGAGATTTTGTATAAAACTACTTTGGAGTAAACGAATCTAAAGCTGCATCGATGTTAGTTATTAACAACAGGTTTTGGGATAGTTTAAAGGTAAATTGGCCTGAATGTTGTTTTTAACTGATTAACAATTTCTGGGCGCTCAATTCTGTCTGATCTTTACAATAATTGATTGGGACATGGGGGCTGTTTGGTATTGTTAAGCGTTTTGTTGGAAGGATTAAAGCTCACAACGTATCAGGGAAAATTAAAAGCTGTTCAGATTTCCCACCTAACAAACTGTGCCCATTTTGCAAAAGTGGTAATTCTTTTAAAAATTCCTTGTTGAACATATAAACTGATATTTTTGAAAAATTTTGGAGGAAAACCAGATGTTAGTAGACTGGGATTTCACTGAAACAGACCAGTACAAAATATCACATGCCTGCTTTGAAACTGTACAACTAAATGGTGGATTCAATTTCCCTGCATGTGCATTGTTTCTGGGAGAATATTTCCTTCTTTACTATCATACAGTTGAAATACCAGTTGCAATGGGTCTTTTACCAGCAATTGAGGCATTTTTAGGTGATTCTTGAGAAGCAGATCAACAACACCATCAACTTGCTAAACTTGAAAATTCATAAGTATGAGCTCATTCAAAACACTGCTGTACATATTCTAACTCTTCAAAGTCCCAGTCAGACATTGACCCCATGTCTCTTGATCTACGTTGCCTCACTGTACAGTGACACTTTGGTTTTAAAATTCTCACCTTTTTGTGTTCATATCCTCCATTGCTTTAACTTTTCTTGTCTCTATAACACCTCCAGTCTGGCAACCTTCTGCTATCTCATCTCAAGGAATAATAGGCTATTCACAGTGCAGAAGGAGGCTGTTTGGGCCTATTGTGTCCATGTTGAGTGTCTGCAAGTAGAGCTCAGATCCTATGCTTTTTTTCCCCTTGAAAAGCCCTGGAAGTTTTCTCTGCTCACATGTCTATCCAGTCCCCTTTTTTGAAAACTGTGAAGGAACTTGCCTCCACCTCTGTGTATTCCAAATCCTAACCGCTTGCTGCATACAAAGAGTTTCCTCATGTTTTTGTTGGTTTTCTTGTCTTGCCTTAAATTGGTTCCACTGATCTCAAACTTTCCCTGATGGGAATGGTTTCTCTCTTTCTATGATATCTGGAAAACTGTGATTGTGAGCACCTCTATATAATCTCCAATCAACCTTCTCTTCTATTAGGCGAACAGGGAACAGCTTATGAACTTAGGATCTGGAGTTGGCCACCCAACTCATTAAGACTGTTCTGCCATTTAACATGATCATGGCTGATCCTATGTTTCAATGCCATTCTCCTGTTTTCTTCCCATACCTTTTGACATCTTTAGTGTCTAGAGATCCATTTATTGCTTTCTTAAATATATTCAAAAATCTGGCTTGTGTGGTAGATGCTAATTCCACATGTTTGCCACTCTGAGTTAAGAAATTTCTCCTCAAACTCTGAAATGGTCTACCCTGTATGCTGAGATTGTGACCCCTTGTTCTAGATCGCCTACAAGGGGGAATTTGTCTTCCTCTATCAGTCTATCCAACCCTATCAGAATGTTATGTATTTCATTCAGATCCCTCTAATTCCTCAAAACTCCAGTGAATACATGCCTCGTGAACCCAGTCTCATCTCCTATGACAAACCTGTTTTCCCAGGAATTAGCTGGTAATCTTTGGCTGAATTCCCTCTATGGCAACAATATCTTGAAGCCAAAACTGCACGTGCTACTCCAGATATGGTTTTATCAAAACCCTGTACAGCTGCAGCAAGACATTTGTGCTGCTGTACTCAAATCCCCTTGGAACGAAAGTCAACATGTCATTTTCCGCCTTAACCACTTGCACCATCTGTATTCTTGTTTTCAGTGACTCGTGCACTTTCACCCAGGTACATTTTTCCATCAACATTTCCCAAACTATGAACGTTTAAATAATATGCCATTGTTTTTCCTAGTACAATGGATATCTTCAGACTTAACCACCTTTATATTGCACTTGCCATGTATTTGCCCATCCAATATTAACTTCTTTAAAACCCCTCGAAGCCTCTCTTTGTCGTCACCACTCTCAATTCCACACAATTTGTTGTTAGCGAGCTTGGAAATATTACTTTAGGATTCCCTTATCCAAATCATTCATCTGTATCGTGAATAGCTGGGGCCCAAGCACTGATCTCTGTGGTACTGTCTTCTCCAAAAAAAAGACCCACTTCTTATTGTTTCCTGTCTGCAAATCAATTCTCAATGTATGCCATGTTATTACACTCAATCCTACACTCCAAGTTTGTACATGACCCTCTCATGTAAGACTTCATCAAAAGCTGTCTGAAAATCCAAATACACCAAGTACACTAGTTTCTCCCTTATGAGTTAAGCCTTAAGAAAAACTCCAGTAGGTTTGTCAAATATGATTTCCCTTAAATTCAAGTTGAATTTGTCTAATTGTATTGATATTTTTGAAGTGTCCTATGTTGCATGTTGTATTGAGGACCCTAGTTTTTTAAAATTGGCTACAGATATTGAGCTAACTGGTTTGCAATTCGTTTTTTTTTGTCCTTCTCCTTTTTGAGTTAGTGAAGTTATATGTGCCACCATCCAATCTGTTAGAACATTCTGCAATCTACAGAATTTTGAATGATGACAGCCAATGCATTTGCAATCTCCATGGCCACCTCGTTTAACATCCTAGGATGTAGGTTACCAGGATCTTGGGACTTTTCAGCCTTCAATCCCATTAATTTCTCAACTTTTGTTTTAAACTAATAGTAATTTCCTTCAATTCCTCCTTCCCGGTAGACTCAGGTGTTTCTGGGAAGTAATTTGTCACTATCTGTGATACATCTTCAACGTTGTCAATGAATTTCCAGAGTTCTCTGGGGTAGGGAATGATGTGCACATGCTCCAACAGGGTGTCTTAACTACATAGTAATGCTTGTGTCATTTCCAGTAACACAAGAAACTGTTCACGGATATTGTGGTATTGAAGAATCCAACAGACGTTGTCCCGGCTAGTTATTCTGTGTAAACATTTTGTTACTAAGTCTCAAGTATCTGGCATTAAATTAAGCTGTAAGATGACAATAGAGAAGCATGCTTATGAGTAGAATGTCAAACTTGGTGATCTGATCGTGTATAGATTGTTTTTATTTTTGGTCCTTGTTAATTCTACTCTTGTTACTACTTTACTGTTTATGTGCCTTTTCAAGACTTTAGGATTCCCTTTCATGTAAGCTGCCATTGTCTTCTCGTGCCTTCTCCTAGCCTCTTACTTTTTTTTCACTTTCTGTCTTCAGCTTAGGTCTCACTTGGCAAACACCTTTTTCTGCTTCATCTCGCTTTCTGGCCCTCTAAATATTGTGGCTACAAGAGCTGGCCAGAGACTGGGAATTCTGCAATGAGTAGCTAGCCACTTGATTGCCCAGAACCTGTTCACCATCTACTCGGTACAGTCAGATGCATGATGGAATATTTTGTATTTAACTAGATGAATACAGCTCCAACAGCATTCAAAACTCAACATTGTCCTGGACAAAGTAGCGCACTCAGTTGACATATTCCTTCCATCACCTTCAATGCTCACTCCCTTTACCATCAATACATGATGGCAGCAGGATGCATCGTATGCATGATGCAATGCAACAACTTGACTTCTATAGTAGCACCTACCGTTCCCAGGACTTGACCATCGAGAAGGATAAGAGGACCAAACGTATTGGAATATCATTTGCAGTTCTCTCTCCCAGCCCCACACTACCCTGAGCTGAAACGATGTTCCTTCACTGTTACTGGATCAAAATTCTCTGTCCCTTCGTAACAGCACTGTGGGTGTACCTACACCCCGTGGCTTGCACTGATTCAAGAAGGCTCCTTGCCATCACTGCTAAGGATTGTAGAGCCAGGTGGGTAATTTGAGTTGAGATACAAGTATCCAGTTTACTTCCACAGTTGTAAGATGTGCAAGTTATGTGGATTAGCCATGGTAAAATTGCCCATAGTGTCCAGGGATGTGCAGGCTGGGTGGATTAGCCAGGGTTACCATGGCAGAGTAGGGGAGTGGGTCTGGATGGGATGCTGCTCGGAGGGGCGGTGTGGACTTGATGGGCTGGCTGGCCTGCTCCCATATTGTAGGGATTCTATGATTCTAAGTCACGATTTGACTGACAGAACTGGCTGCAGTGGGTGAACAGGCAATCCTGTTACTTTGAGCCTTTCTGACTGTGTATCTGATTAGTTGGAAATCTAGCAGTGAATTGTCCTCATGGTATAGTATCAAACTGAACAAATTGGAAATCTGACTATAAAATTGGGTTATGGGCAGATTTCGGTTGTTTTTTTTTTCCAAAGAACATAGATTATGCCCTCGTTGCACCAAATTTTATGACATCTCATTTTAACTGAACAAAGATTTTTTGCTGATATGTTTACAATGAGTTTTTGTTCCAGAATTTTATTGAACCTGTTTATCTTGTTTTCCTTCACCAGAACTGACTTTACATAATTCATGTAAAGTAAATAACAGACGCTGAAAAGGTTTAGCTCTATGGCCCTTTGATTCGTTACTGATTTGGATATTTGCTCATCAAGCAGTAAACTAAGTTTCAACGCAAACTAACTGGCTTTGTTTGAACTGAATGGAAGGTTCTGACTACCTTAAAAAAAATTATATTATGATGTCACGTTCTTTGGTCCAATGCATCTTTACTGGTGCATGTGAGAATCCATTATAGTGCTTTTGTGGATACCTTTTACTCGTGTCAGCTGCTTGCTGTCATTAATAAATGTTTCATCCTTTGAAAGGACAGCGAGCACTAACTTGGTAAAACATGTTAGACTGGATAAAGCATAGATGTTTCACCACCGCCTGTTTCCCAAATTAGGTCATGTAGGAATGATGGAAGTCTCCATTTTGTCCCTAATATGGCAATTTTGTGGTGATTGACTTGTGCAGTTTTGATCCATTTTCTATTGGACTTGATTCACTGCGAAAAATTTGTATTCTGAGATTGCAGAATGTTGATCTGGGAAATGCTAACTTGTGCTTGAAATGTGCTCATGTAAGATGGAGAGTTGACAACTTAGGATCATGGTCTCAGGATAAGTGATTGGCCAAATTAGGTCCAAGGTGATTTTTTTCACTCAAAGAATTATGAATTTTTTTAATAAAAGACTTCTACGTAGCTGTGAATGCTGAGTCATTTGAGCAAATACAAGCCAGATGTTGATTACTCGCAAGAAGGGAGTTTCCGTTAGCCTTCCTAATTACTAGCTATAACTGCAAAGTAACTTTTGTGATACGTGTATCAGGGGGCCAGATCCTCCACATATCAGAGCTCTGCAACCTTTCACTATTTTGGTGTTTGCCCACTTTGACAGGAAGAATTAAAAAAAGCTATGTCACATTTTCCCTCTAGATAGTCCATTTGCCGGATCTTGGCCCGCGCATTCAACCTATTGATATCCCTTTGTAGACTCCTCTTGGCCAGTTTATATATTGCAACCAGTTTAAATAGTGTTAATGGGATATAATTGTCGTGAAATTGCTGTTTTTTTGCATCCCATGTGGCTCTTCAGACTTGTTTTTCTTCCCTCACTTAATTTTATAAATTAGTCAGGTCTAATTATCCCACTAACTTTTATTGTATTTTACTTCTAAATTTAGGCCTTCATGTTTCAGGAGGTCATGGCCTAATGGTATTATTGCTGGACTGTTAATCCAGGGACCCAGATAACATTCTGGGGAACTGGGCTCGAATCCCGCCATGGCAGATGGTGGAATGTGAATTCAATAAAAATACCTGGCATTAAGAATCTAACGATGACCATGAACCCATTGTCGATTGTCAGAGAAACCCACCTGGTTCACTAATGTCCTTTTAGGGAAGGAAACTGCCATTCTTACCTGGTCTGGCCTACATGTGACTCCAGACCCACAGCAATGTGGGTGACTGAACTGCCCTCTGGGCAATTAGGGATGGGCAATAAATGTCTAGCCAGCGATGCCATCATCCCATTAATGAATGAAAAAAAAATTCTCACTGCTGTCAAATTGCTCATTGGCATTTGTCATATTGCACAATTTGAGTTCATATCTTGTAACCACATCTATTAATGCTTCTGTCATGTAGGTTGACAAACATATAATGAGGAAGGATTCCTGTACATGCTTTATGAACTGCTTTCTCCAGAACTTTATCATTCCTATATTTTGAGTGTCTCCTGTTTATTACTATTTTCTCCCATTAAATTCCCAACTGTTTCCTTCGCTACTGACTAATCTTGGTTTTTTTGTATTTTCTGAAGCCCTACTATTAAAGTATTCTATCGCTTTCTGAATTCCCCTTTTTTGACAGGACATTAACATCCTCTCTCTTCAATCCTTTGCAGAACAACTTCCACTTTTGCCAAATCTGGTGCTAATGCTCACTGAAGTGACATCCCTCTTCCTGGTAGCACATCTTGAGCCAGGCACTAATTCTAACTCATGACCAGGGATCAAGAATCATAAAATCATAGAATCCCTACAGTGTGGAAACAGGCCCTTCAGACCAACAAGTCCACACTGTTCCTTGGAGCATCCCACCCAGACCCATACCCCTATAACCCACCTAATCTGTACATTCCTGAACACTACGGGCAATTTAGCATGGCCAAAACACCTAACCTGCACATCTTTGGACTGTGGGAGGAAACCGGAGCACCCGGAGGAATCCTGAGATTTTCAGCAACGCAGTCCTTTCTGTTACGAAACATGAGTTGACCACACAGATTATCGTTTGGTTCATTGTGGTTGATAAAGACCCAGCCAACATACTCCCACTTTCCAGCTTTAAGTCTACAGCCTGACCCCACTATTATCAGCCCTGATGAAAAGATTACTCCCAACCCCTTTCTAATCCTCCTGTCAGTTTAAATCTATGATCCCTGGTTATTGATCCTTCTGCTCGTGGAAATAAGGTCTTCCTATCAACCCAAGCTAGCCCCAACATAATTTTATACATTACAATTAAATTTTGTAATAACCTCCATCTGCTCTGCTCTCACGACTATTCAAGCATATCCAATTTTTCCTCATTGTTAAAAATTTTGTCATGTGTACCATTCACAAGATTCCTCTTAGCATCTCATGCAATCACTTTCTACCTGTAATGTGATGACAGGACTGTATGCAGTACTATAGCTGTGACCTAATTAATGTTTCATATTGTTCTAGAAAAAGCTCTGTTTTTATTCAGTGCCTGAGCCAATAAAGAAAATGTTCTATGGGTCATCTTAGTCATCTAACCTACCTGTCCTCCTTGTATTTGTGAACATTCACACAAAAGCTGTTTTTCTCCTCTATACTTCTCTCTAACTGGGAAGGAGTTCAAAGCAATGAAGTTTTGAAATATAAACAAAATACTGGAATTGCTCAGGTCAGGCATCATATGTGGTGAGAGAGAGAGACAGAGGTCTAACTTTTCAAAAGTTACCTTTTTCTACTGCTAAGATGTTGATTAACTGGAATATTTCCAGAATCTGCTCATCTAACCTCTAGGTTGGGAAGTGAACTCTAATGAGGAACCAAGATAGTCATCCATGTTTCAGATATTATGTGCAAATGATTAGAGAAACTCTTCAGATAAGACTGAGATGTTTTGAAAATTGAGACAGGATCCTAACTTCTGTGTGCATAGGAACAGGCACAGCCACTGGAGCATAGATGGCAAGGCTATTGGTCTTTCCGAGATGGAATTTGGAGGCATGGAATGAAATCACTAAACGTTTTCATTTTGGTTCAGTCTTCTGATGCTGTTTTATACCATTTGCCTAAAGGTGGAGGTTTTTGGTTTCATTTTACAATAACCTGTTTCTGATATTGTTCTGCAGAATTTGCTAGGTTGTGTTGTATTGATCTAGTTCCATGTCTGAAATTGTATCTGATATTGAAGTAACTTTTTAATGAATTTAGTCTCTGAGTATCACTGTATCCAAGTTGAAAACTGACAAAACTGTTGCATTGAGGAAAATTCAAATTTCTCAAGTCTATTTGGGGTTAATTTGCAATGAACTTAGTCCCCTGTGATTTATGTATTGCCATGCTGATTGATTCAAGCTTACGAGCAGAGAATAACACTTTTGTGATGAAGTCAGCTGCTAAGTGCATGAGCCATTATTGTTGACATGAATTGGTTGTTTGCACTGTTTGGCATAAAGATGTTAAATTTATTATATTGACAAAGCAAATGTTCTCATGGGTTTACATTTTACAGTAACTAAATCCTGGGACCTGATCAGGTGTACCCTAGAACTTGTCAATACAGTGTGGAGCTGGAGGGATACAGTAGGTCAGGCAGCATCAGAGGAGCAGGAAAGTCGACGTTTTGGGTCAGGGCCCTATTGAGACGGATAGAAAACTGTTTGGCAGGGAGGAAACGGTAGAAATTAATGGGTCCTTTTCAAATTGGCAGGCAGTAACTAGTGGGGTGCCACAGGGATCGATACTAGGACTTCAGCTATTCATAACATATTAACGATTTGGATGAGGGAACAAAATGTAACCTCTCCACATTTGCAGATGATACCAAGTTGGGTGGGAGGGTGAACTGTGACGAGGCTGCAGAGATCCTTCTTCATGATCTCAACAGGTTGGGTGAGTGGACAAATCCATGGCAGATGCAGTATAATTTGGATAAATGTGAGGTTCTTCACTTGTTGGAGGCAAAAACAAGAAGGCAGATTACTGAGGAAGGGTCACCGGACCCGAAACGTTAACTCTGTTTTCTCCTTCACAGATGCTGCCAGACCTGCTGAGCTTTTCCAGCAACTTTGTTCTTGTTGTTGAAAGCAGATTACTGCCTGAATGGCTGTAAATTGGGAGAGGGGAAGGTGCAGCAGGCAGTAAAGAAGGCAAATGGTATGTTGGCCTTAATCGTGAGAGGTTTTGAGGACAGGAACAGGGATGCGTTGTTGCAGTTGTACAGAGACTTGGTGACACCACACCTGGAATATTGTGTGCAGTTTTGGTCTCCTTTTCAGAGGAATGATGCTCTTGCTCTCGAGGGGAATGCGGCAAAGATTTACCAGGCTGATTCTGGGGATGGTGGGTATGAGGAGAGATTGACTAGGTTGGGATTGTTTTTGCTGGAGTTCTAACGAATGAGGGGGGGGGTGGATCTCATAGAGACTTAGAATTCCAACAGGACTGGACAGGGTAGATGCAGGGAGAATGTTCCCGATGGTGGGTGTATCCAGAACCAGGGATCACAACATGAGGATTCGGGATAGACAACTTAGGATGGATCTGAGCTGACATTTCTTCACCCAAAGAGTGGTGAGCCTGTGGAATTCATTACCACAGGAAGTAATTGATGCCAAAACATTGAATGTATTCAAGAGGCGACTAGATATAGCACTTCGGGTGAATGAGATCAGAGGTTATGGGGAGAAAGCAGGATTTGGCTATTGAGTTGGCTGATCAGCCATGATCGTGAAGAATGTAACAGCAGGCTCGAAGGGCCAAATGGCTACCACCTGCTCGTATCTTTTGTGTTTCTGTGTCTATGTATCAGTCCTGATGAAGGGTCCTGACCTGAAATGTCAGCTTCCTTGCTCCTGTGATGTTACCTGACCTCCTGTGTTCTTCCAGCTCCACACTCTGACACCAGCATCTACAATTCTTGCTATCTCGGAGCATCCTGTCTCAATTTTCAAAACATCACAGTCTTATCTGAAGAGTTTCTCTAATCATTTGCACATAATATCTGAAACATGGATGACTATCTTGGTTCCTCATTAGAGTTCACTTCCCAACCTAGAGGTTAGATGAGCAGATTCTGGAAATATTCCAGTTAATCAACATCTTAGCAGTAGAAAAAGGTAACTTTTGAAAAGTTAGACCTCTGTCTCACCACATATGATGCCTGACCTGAGCAATTCCAGTATTTTGTTTATATTTCAAAACTTCATTGCTTTGAACTCCTTCCCAGTGGGAAGTGATTACTGGGCCCCAATGTAGAAACAAGGAGCAGGAGTAATTCATTTGGTCCTTTTAACCTGATCCACTATTCAGTATGATCACAGTTGGCCATCTACCTCAATATCATATTCCTGCCTACTTCCCATAACTCTTGATGGCTTTAAAAATCTAAAACTTTACCTGTCTCTTGAATATATTTAGTGACTTGACCTCGGCAACCTTCTGTAATCAAGACATGCACTACCATTCACTACTGTTTGGATGAAGAAAGTTTTCCTCAATCTCAGTACTAAATGGGCGGTCCATATACTGAAACAGTGTCTCCTGGTTCTAGACTCCCAACTTGGGAAACACCCTCCCCGCATCGAGTTTATCCAGCCCTTTTAGAATTTTACATATTTCAATCAGACCATCTCTTATCCTTATAAACTCATGAATACAGGCCCAGTGAAACTAATCTCCCCTCAAAGGACAGTTCTGCCAAACTTGGTATCAACTGAAATAACCTTTGCAAACTCTGTGTGGCAAGCATATCCTTAGGTTGGAGACCAGAACTGTACAGTGTTTTGTGTGCCTACACCAAGGCCCTGTATAACTGCAGTAAGACATCCCTACAACACACAGTGAAAGTCATTATACCATTTGCCTTCCTAATTGCTTACTGCACTTACCTCTCTACTTTCCACAACTGCCGTACAAGGTGATCCTATTTAGATCCATACTTCCCAATAAATCATCATTTAAATAGTACGCTTAATTTCTATTTCACACTGTAGTGTATAACTTCACATTTAGTCATGTTGTGCTGCATCTGCTATGTTTGCCCACTCATTCAACTTGACTAAATCACCTTGCAGCCTCCTTACATCTTGTTTACAGCGCTCAATCATGCCCAGTTTTTATCATCAGGAAATTCAAACATGTTGCATTTGGTTCCTTGATCCAGGTCATTGAAATAAATCATGAATACCTGGGGCCCAAACACTGGTCCTTGGGGTACTCCACTAGTCAGTGCTTGCTTCTTGCAAAATGGTCTATCCATTCCCACTCTGGTTCCTGTTTGTCAACCAATTCTCAGTCTGTAGCAATAGTTCTCCCACATCCCATGTGCTTGTAACTTCTCTCATAAACTCTTACGAGGGACCTTTTTCAATGCTGTCTGAAAATCCAAATATACCATATCCACTGGTTCTCCCTTGTCTATTCTACGAGTTAGATTCTCAAAAAAACTGTAGATTTGTTAAGGATAATTTGCCTTTCATAAACGCATGCTAGCTTTGTCTAATCCTGTTAATGCTTTCCAAATGTTATCACCGTTTATTATAAAACGACCATATTCCCCAATGATGATGCTAACTAATTATAACTGTTTGTTTCTGTCCTTTTTAAATAGTGGGGCTACGTTTGTCCCTCCAGTCTGTAGGAGCCACTCCAGAGTTTGTAGAATTTGGCAGATGGCCACCAGCGCATGCAGTATTTCCTGGGGCCATTTCCTTTAATACTCTGAGATGTAAATTAACAGGCCTTGATGATTTGAGTTGATACAGGTCATAACAATGGAATTGCACAGGTTTCAGTGATGCTGAGCTGAAACTGTTTGTAAACAGATAGTGATGTACCATTAATGTCTGAGTTGAGTACAGCAAGAAGCCTTGTTTCATGTTAGAAGTTCTTGCTGCAAGCTCAATTTAAAGGGACTGCATGAAGAGCTTGCCATCTTGCCCCTTGAGCCTGTTCTGCTGATCTATTTCTTAACCCAACCTGTTTGTTTATTCATTCATGGGATCTGGGTGCTGCTGAATGGGTCAGCTTTGTTACTTATCCCTCGTTGTCCCGGAGAGGGCGGTGGTGAGGTGCCTCCTTGATCAATTGTATGAAAACCTGTCCTAAGAATGAGCCATTTTTGCATGTGATATGTTCTTGTGTGGGCAGTGTCTGAAATGCTGAGAATTGCAAGATAGGAGCAAGACAGCATACAATAAGCAACGGAAGCGTAATGGAAAAGGCTTTGATATCCATCTGCTGCAGGTAAACCCCAAATGCCATTAAGGAGTGAGTATGAGTGGTATTCCTTACTGCTTAGTCTTATCTAACAAAAGTCTAGTATGGTTTGAAACTTTCTTTTGATTTCCAGTTGCAACTGATTTTTGCTTTGGGGCTGAGAGTTCGAGATTTCCACTCCCCTTTCTGTGAAGGATTTCTTCCTGACATCATCCCTGAATGGTGTGGCTCTTTTTAATGTTCTGTGGGCTTGTTCTTGAATCTCCCACCAGGGAAAATAGTTTATCCCAATTGCCTGAAGTAACTGCTTTGAAAATCTTAAACCCATCTGTTTCATTATTTTTAATCTTAAATACTCCAGGGAATGCAAGTCAAATTCTCATGTAATGCTGTTAGATTGATAGCCAAATTAATTTGAATAAGTCCAGCTCAGACTAGATATGCTACCAGAGGCCATTGCTCAGGAAACCGAGTGGGTGAGGAGTTGGTATCTTCTGAAGGGACTAGAAAATTTTAATCTGTTCACCATAGTGTTGTTTTGTACTTCAAACTGATTCTGCTCATGTTAAGAGTGGAGTGCATGAATGCAAATAGCATCTTAAAAATAAACAATTGTACAGAAGTCCTGTTTTAAGGTTGAGCCACTTTTGCTTGAGATGTGATTGTGTGGCTAATGTCAAAAATGTTTACAAAATGCAGTAAACAACAAAAATGGAATGGAAAGGGGGTTGTGTGGGAAGACAAATGGCTTTTTCTAGGAGGGAATTGACTGACAAAAGCCAAGAACTTCCTGAGGAAGTGGTGGATGTGGGCAGAGTTACACTGTTTAAAAGACAGTTAAGATAAGTAGTTGAATAGCAAAGCTTTGAAGGGATATGGGCCAGGAGCAGGCAGGTGGGACTAGTTTAGTTTGGGATTATGTTTGGCACAAACAGTTGGACCCAAGGGTCTGTTTCTCTGCTGTGTGACTCTGACTGTATAGTTGTACAAGTTTACAAGACAAAGGCATTCAACCCATTGTATCTATGCTAGCTTTTTCTAGAATAATTCTAAGCTAAACTTGCTGTACTACTTTTTTCAGCAAAGTCCTTAACCTTGCTGTGCTTCAAATAATCTTTAAGGTCTCTTCCTCAAGACCTCTGGCAAAGCATTTTCTGCTTCAGCAGTCCTCTGCGGCAAAATTGTCCTCAATCCACTCTTCACGACATGATTAATATTTTTAACTTAATAATCACTCATTACTGACTTCCAACTTGAGGAATTGGCTATTCCGTACTCATTCTGGGAAAAGTGTTCATAAGTTTTAAAATAAACTGCATTAAGTCTTTTCGAATTCTACATTTTCAGTTCAAATAACAAGTATCATGAGATGCTGCTTATAACCGCAATGTCTCATCCGAGAGAAATTTGCTTTCCTACCATGGGTGTCCCAAAACTTAAAGAAATCCACTGTGACTAAATCACTCTTAGTGAAATTTATTAATCTTCAATGTTGTGCTCTTGATAAACTGCAGTTGCTGTTTTTAATGGATTAATTTCCATGTATTCTGTTTGAGGGAATCAGTTGGTGCCTGTGATCATCTACTCCTGTCATGGATTTTCTGTAGAGAGAATCCTGACCTGCTTAGTTTCTTCTCCCACCTCAATTTGTCTTCCTGATGCTCTTGTCATACACCAAATATACGCAAGGCTGAATTGTTTATAAGCTTAGAACAAAATTGGACACAAAACATGTGATCCTGGTTCAATCCAGACAACTGCAGTTTACCCTAACTGTTCAATTCCTGTTTCACCAGTTTTATCTCGTATGGCTACATTACTACTTGTGCCACGTGTCTGTATTCTTTGAACAAGCCTCTTGTGATACCCTATCTAAAGCTGTCTTTTCAAAAAAAACTTAAGCATTACATCCAAGTTTCTTTTTGCAGTCACATTTTCCTCAGATTCTCCCAGTTTAAAAGTGTAACCTGCTTTTGATTGAACCAGGTTTGCAAATATTCAATAACACGAGCATTATGTTCTAATTTTCACTTGAATGATGGATTCTAGGAGTTTGCTCACATCACGGCTGGTATTGAACTTGGTGATCTATTGTTCTCCTCTTCATCTTTCCCTTTAATTAGCGCGTTAGAGCAGCTATTGTCCAATTAATCAGCACAATCTATAGATTTACGGAAGATTGCAAACAGACTGAGCTCAATTTTTCTGTCTTCTCTTTGACTTCTTTCAGCCACTTGCCTACTCCTTGATTTTATCAGAAGGTGATGGCGCAAGTGTTTTCTGTTTTCAGTAATTTAACAGATGATTTACATACAGCCAGTTAGCTTGGTTGGTTAGAGTATGGCAGTTGATGATGTCTGAAGCAGTTCTTGCCTCTTCTACTTGTGATAGCAATGTATCACTGAACCTTGATTAGCAAACCTAGGATAATGAGAACTTTGTGAAAATGTGTTCAGATTCCCTAACCCCAGTACAAGGGCCTTTCATCAGTGTCACACTTCTCCTATCTTGGATTTGGTGTTAAATTCTGCGTTAGTGTGAGGCCCTTGATTCTGAGCAATTTATGGACAAAGCTGAGGCCCCAATCCATGAAAATTGTGGTGTTTCTTTGGATTGATTGCTTTCTCTTCTGTTTTCAGCCCCAAGGGATAGGTGAACCGAGTATCTATCACGCAGTGATTGTCATCTTTTTAGAGTTCTTTGCTTGGGGCTTGCTGACAACTCCTATGCTAACTGTGAGTATAATGAATGCATAGACCAATATATTTCATTAAAATGGGTACACTAACTGTGGTTTGATGCACAAATCAATGTACTGATGATATGGCATAATCCAGTGGTAATGTCCCTGGAATAGTCATTCACAATTAAGGAAGATGAAGACAATGTCTGGGAACATGTGTACAAGTGCTACTGGGACAGTTCATAGAATTTAAATTCACTTAATAGATCTGGAATACAAGTAATCAGTATCTCCGTACAGTGACCATGAAATTATCATCAATTATTGTAAGCATATATCTCATTTTAGTGAAGGAAATCTGTCCATACCTGGTCTAGCTGACATATAACTCAACTCAGTAATGTTGTAGACTCTTAATTGCTATCTGAAATGACCTGTGAATCATTCAGTTCACGGGTGATTAGGGATGGAAACTAGATGTTGCCTTGCCAACAACACTAAGACCTGCCCATTGGGCAAGTTGCATCGTTAATTTCTCAGCTGAATTGGTTAGCTCTTCACTTCTGTGGAGGAATCATATCACTGATTGCTGTGACATGACGTGACTACTAACATTCACAAAACCAGCTAGCATTCACTGACCAGATCCACATAGGAAGTAATGTGGAATGGTGTAATCACTGACATGCAATTGGTGCCACTCCCAATATGTAGCTGCATTGTCCCAGCGCAGCTGCACATGTTGCGATGTCAAATGTCTTAAATCCCCCAGTGCAATGAACCAGGCTCCTGTCTATTGGCAGAGGAATAAAGCCTGTAACTCAACATCCTTCCACTCCTGGTCACACTTCAGTGATCTCTGATGGAAAGTGCATCCTGAATATTGTTCAGGACTAGGAGTCAAGCTGTTGAGATACATCTGTATAGATTTTTGGGCAAAGTACTTCCAAGTTGTCACTTCCTTCAAGGCTTCGAAGAAAGATACGGGAAAAGTTTTGCAGGGGAATTGAGCGCTTGAGGTTTTATTTTTAAAAAGCTATTTTAGTATAGGTATTTTGCCTTGCTCTGTGTTGTACCCTCAGAATCAGTGTATTCGAACTGTAAAGTAAAATCTTGGCAATAGGAGCTGGAACATGATCATCTTGTGTTAGGAGTGAGCTACACAAATGCCACTTCTGCTTCTGACATGAGTTGTGTGCAGTTAGTAGTCACACCAAGGCAAGCTGCTGACCATAGTTAATTAGCCAAGGATACTTGATTTTTATAGAATGATGCTGCAAGATTTTGTATGTTGTCAGCTTAGTATAAAAGTGGCTTAACAAAGATTTATAAATTAATGAGATAACATTTAATGTTTCCCTTAGGTTTTGCATCAGACATTTCCTCAGCACACCTTTCTAATGAATGGACTTATTCATGGGGTGAAGGTAAGCAAATACAACTGCATAATTTGTCCTGCAATTTAAAATACACTGTAGTTCCAGTTAATTCAAATGGCCAATTCCAAATCAGTCTTAGAGACAAAAAAACCGCAGATGCTGGAATCCAAGGTAGACAAACGGGAGGCTGGAAGAACACAGAGAGCCAGGCAGCATCTGGGGGAGAGGAGAAGTCAACATTTTGGGTATTACCCTTCTTCGGGATTGGATGTGGGGTTGGGGGAGCTGCAGTTAAAGTGGGAGGGGAAGGGGGTTTAGCAGAATGGTGGTGATAGGTGGACACTGATAGTAGGTATGACCTAGTTGGTTGATTGAAGGACGAATCCGGTTGGTGGCTAGAAGGGAGGGTCAGAAAGTCGGGGAAGAGGGTCGGAAAGTTATTTGAAATTGGAGAATGCACTGTTGAGTTCTCCAGGCTGTAGGGTGCCCAGGAGGAAGATAAGATGTTCTTCAAATTTGCATTCGGATTCACTGGAGGAGACAGAGGGCAGATATGTAGGATGGGAGTCGGGACGGGGTGGGGTGGTGTTGAAATGGGTGGTCACTGGGAGATTAGGTTGGCCGTTATGGGCCAGGTGAAGATGCTCGGTGAAATGGTCACCTAATCTACGTTTGGTCTCACCGATGTAGAGAAGAACACATTGGGAGCACCAGATGCAATAGACTAGGTTGGAGGAGATGCAGGTGAAGCCCCGTCTCACCTGGGAGGACTGTTTAGGGCCTTAAATGGAGGTGAGGGAAGGTGGTGTGTGGGCAGGTGTTGCATCTTTTATAGGGGAATGTACTGGGCGGGTTGGAGTAGTTGGTGGGGAGTATGGTGCGAACTAAGGAGTAGCAAGGGGAATGGTCCTTGCAGAAATCAGAGACGGGTGGGGAGTGAAAGATGTTCCAGATAGAGGGGTCTAATTGGAGTTGGTGGAAGTGTTTGAGTATGATAGTTTGGATGCGGAGACTGGCGGGATGGAAAGTGAGGACAAGGGGGAACGCTATCTTTATTATGATTTGGAGGGGGTGGGGTAGTTAAGAGCTGTGGAGCAGCAAATGCAAGAGGCATGGTGGAGGTCTGTCTGGATGACAGAGGGGTAAAAGAGTGGTGTTTGGAAAAGGCAGACATCCGGGATGCTTGGGAGTGGAATATCTTCTCGTCAGAGCAGATGCGACAGAGACTGAGGAATTGGGAAAACGTGTTGGAGTTTTGGCAGGATACAGGGTGGGAAGAGGTGTAGCCTTGGTAGCTATGGGAGTCTGTGGGTTTATAGTAAATGTCGGTCCGTAAACTGTCACCAGAAATGGAAACGGAGAGGTCAAGAAAGTGGAGGGAGGTGTCTGAGATAGACCAAGTGAATTTGAGGGCAAGGTGGAAGTTGTTAGTGAAGTTGATGAACTGCTACAGTTCAGCCTGGGTGCAGAATGCAGCACCAATGCAGTCATCGATGAAGCGGCAGAAGATTTGGAGAACAGTACTAGTGAACGTGCTGAAGAGGGACTGTTTGACATAACCGACAAACAGGCAGGGGTAGCTAGGGCCCAGCCTTTCCTCCAGATGCTGCCTGGCTTGTTCTGTTCTTCCAGCTTCCTGTTTGTCTACCTCCAAACCAGTCTTGTTGCTGATTTGAAAAAAATAGCAGCAGCAGCTTTTTGTTGGCTTGTATGTAGAAGATTCCAAAACTCTTCCCAGAATCTCTCTGCTACTACTTTCAAATGAAAAGTAAAGAAAATGGTGAAAGAACTCAGCAGATTGAGCAGTGTAAGCGAAAGGGATTTTACTATGAGTCTGCTTTCTTTCAAGTGGTTTGTCATGCGTTCTACCATTTTAGCAGTTTGTTTTGGCGCTTAAAAGCACAAATTAATACGCTGCAGCTAAGTGGACTAATGAGTTGTAGTGAGAACGTATGTGGTTTGATTTACACATGGAATGGTGAACCACCTCTAGTGCATCTCCTTGCCACCCCCTTACCTATGATACATGTCACTTGGCTTTTTTGTATTGGTCCGTTTTGAGGTTGGATGGCATTTAGCATTGGGACTACCAAAGCCATCTTTCCAGTTTTGAAATGCATTGCATTGGAAAGCCTTCCCTTGAGCTCTCCCTACTTCCCTGCCCCCTCTTCCAACCAACAGCCCACCATCAGCATCATTCCAAGGAGCAATGGGTAATAAATGCTGACCTTGCAGCACCCATATCCTGATGAAATTAAAGTAAGATATTTGATTTCTCCACTTTCTCGCAAAACAGTGTGGTTACTCAATTCTTTCAGTTCAGCAGAGTGGCGGTGACAACTTGCAAGAAGCATTTCCCATTATTGACCCTTTCAGCAAAAGCACATTGTTTACATAATTTTATTCAGGAAACTAGTTGAGCTTGAAGACGTGGACAAACTTAATGAACTGAGGTACAATAGTTGCCCTCAGGCACCGTGTATTTATGTAATTACAAACATTCATATTTCACTGTCATGGTCAGGTCAGTAAATCTTTCCCAGCCTGTGACTCTTGGGACATCTACAGCAGGGTAGATTAAAAGGATGTATCACTGCCTTCGATGGTGAAGGGCTTCCTGGCTTTGCTCCATTGTGTTACCAGAAGGCTCATGTGTGCTTCCTGCATGTTTAATTTTTTTAAATTTCAAATTTCTAACATTGAGTTTTTTTCTGTTTGTAATTTGGAAAGAACTTCTCTGATAAAATTGTGGTGTGCTCGATCAACTCATGTTTTCATTGCTTCTAATGAATTTGTTTTCATCTGCAGGGAATATTATCATTTCTCAGCGCTCCTCTGATTGGAGCGTTGTCGGATGTTTGGGGCAGGAAATCCTTCCTTCTGCTAACAGTGTTCTTCACCTGTGCCCCAATTCCTCTCATGAGAATAAGCCCCTGGTGAGTGTCTTGCTATATTAAATATCTTACCAGAGCCAAAACAAAGTAGTGTCGGAGACACTTAAGCAGGTCGCTAAAGCAAAATGACAGTAAGTTGATGATTAGTTTCATCTGATTGCAGAAAATAAAACCAAACTAGGTTTGCTTCTCACGTTTTACTTATCCTACACCTCAAATTGTTGAGGATGAAAAATAAACTCTGCATCAAAATGTAGTGAGAAACATGTGTTTGAAATTTTACTGTAGCAAGTTCCTGACTTTGCCTTCCATCAAAACCTGAACTTTGCTGGCTAGCCACTTTTGACAAGATCATTGTGGGCAGCAAGAGTTCACTTTACAAGTAAGACCAATGGTTAGGATTGCTTTAGAGTTTTCAAAATTGTGAAGAGAATTGACACACAAATCAGGCAAAACTGCTGTCTCATAATGTAAGAGTAAGTAGCGGAAGGCTTTCTGGCTAGTTGGAGAGCATTTATCACCAAACACACCTCTGCCCCACTAACCCCCCCCACCCCAAACAGAAGGGGTAAATGTTCTCAGGAGGGCTCCATGACCAAAGATTAGGAGTAATACCTAGCCTCAAATGATCTGTAATGCATTTTAAGTTTAAGTTATTCCACATATGGTGTTGCTTGTAACAGTAAATTTGCAGCCGACCTTTCTGATTTGAATGCCCTTCACTTCCAGGGAACTAGCTTTTCTTACTCTTTGGAGCCATAAATGCAAACCATCTGAAAATTAGTTGTTTCTGTTTGTGCTTTGCCTCACACAGGTGGTATTTTGCAGTGATTTCTATGTCTGGAGTGTTTGCAGTCACATTTTCGGTGATCTTTGCCTACGTAGCAGATATAACTCAGGAGCATGAGAGGAGCACAGCTTATGGACTTGTAAGTCTCAATGTAGCTAAAGAGAAAATCTCTTTGTCCACTCTGGGGACGTTTTCAGAGTTTAAATCGCTAAAGGTCCGTGGCTGATTATTACTAGAGTTTTAATTGTACACCATAAGTCATAAGTGAGATGTTGAGAACAATCGCTCTATCTGCTGCCATTCTGAGTCGTGAGGTTTAGGTTCGTGGACTCTTAGAAATATACAGTTTGAAGGAGCTCATTTGGTATCTCATGGTTGTGCTTTATCTTTTGTTTGTTAGAATATTTGTGCTTCCTCCCATTGTCTGCTATCCTGTAAGATCTTCATCCTCTAACTGCCAATTCTCTCCTTTAAAATTGTTGATGGAATCAGTTTCCATCACTTTTTCAGGTAAGTCATTCCAGATTCCAACAACAGTGGAAATATTTCTCCCCATCTCTCCTGAATTTTTTAACACCATTAATTTTAAACTTTGGCCCTCCAGCTCTTGATTCACTCACCAGAGGGAATATTTTTTCCTCCATGTACTGAAACCTTGGCTTTTGAAAATTTCATTGGGTTTTTGAACAGGGGTACAGTCTCAACCTGACTGCTCCTCAACTGACGTCCCCTAACAGGTCTTAAGTTTGGAATCGATGTCAACCCTCCAAAGCAGTATTGCAGGAATATTTCACTTTCTGATATGGTATGCTTCCAACAAGATGGTAAGACTCAATTTCCTATATAAGTATTGGCGACGATTTGTAACTCAAGTTGTTGATGAGGTTGTTGACTTGCTCGCCGAGCTGGCTTGTTTTTGTGCAGATGTTTCGACACCGTGCTAGGTGACATCATCAGTGAGGCCTCCGATGAAGCGATATTCTTCTACTCCGCTTGGAATTTATATTGTCCGGTCCGTTGTGGTGAGTACTGTCATTGCCGGTCTTGATCTGTATGGGTTTGTTCTCGGGTCGAATTCTGTATGTTTGTTGATTGAAGTATGGGTGGAGAACCATGCCTGTAGGAATTCCTGACTTTGTTTGGCTTGGGCTATTATGGTTACGTTGTCCCAGTTAAACTGATGGCCTTCATTGTCTGAATGTACCGATATTAGGGAGAGTTAAAGCAAAACGACATGATGAACAATCCTTAATATCTGTACATTCAGACAATGAAGGCCATCAGTTTAACTGGGACAACGTAACCATAGTAGCCCACGCCAAACAAAGACAGGCGCAGGAATTCCTAGAGGCATGGTTCTCCACCCATACTTCAATCAATAAACATATAGAATTTGACCCCATACAGTTCAAAATCGGCAATGACAGTACTCACTGTAACGGACCGGACAGTGTAAATTCCAAGCGGAGTAGAATAACATCGCTTCATCGGAGGCTCCGCTGATGATGTCACCTAGCATGGTGACAAAACGTCTGAACAAAAATAAGCTAGCTTGGCGAGCAAGTCAACAACCTCACCCCATTTCCTATCTCCAACCCCACCTTCACCTGAGTAAGAGTTAGTGATTCCATTACATGAAAGAGCAGGAATTCTCCCCAGTGTCCGGGCCAGCATTCATCCATCAACCAGTGGATGCAAAATGTTTGCTGCTGTTTACCGCTTGGGAAACAGTTTACCTCATCAACTGTGAAGCACTTGAGGCATTGAAAGAACAAAGTATAGAAGTACAGCACACAAACAGGCCCTTCAGCTCTCCAAGCCTGTGCCAATCTAAACTAAAAAACAAACCTTCTTCCCTCCCTATTCACGTAACCATCCAAATGCCTCAAATGTCGCGAATATGCCTGCTTCCACCATGTCATCTGGCAGTGTGTTCCAGGCTCCTACCACTCTGTGTGAAAAAGTTCCTTTTCATATCTCCCTTAAACTCCCTCTCTCAACTTGAACCTGTGCCCCCTTGTAATTGAAACTTCAACTCTGGGGTGAGAAAGCCTCTGACTATCCACCCTATCTCTGCCTCTCATTATTTTGTAGACCTTTGTCAGGTCTCCTCTCAGCTGCTGTCTTTCCAGTGAAAACAATCCTAGGCTTTTTAACCTTTCCTCATAGCCAATGCTCTTGAGACAGGGCAACATCCTGGTGAACCTTCTCTGCCTTTTTCCAAAGGTGCCAACATCCTTCTGGTAGTGTGGTGGCCAAATGTACACACAGTACTCCAAATGCGGCCTAATGAGGGTTTTATGTAGCTGCAACATGGTTTGCCAACTGTTACTCTCACACACACACACACACACACACACACACACACACACACACA
>NC_063360.1:36637572-36655315 GCF_021869965.1 Rhincodon typus | reverse complement strand
TTTACAGTATAATTCACACCTAAATTTGATTCTCCAAAATGCATCACATCACATTTGTCTGGATTAAACTCCATCTGCTGTTTGTGCCCAAGTCACCAATCTATCTGTGTCCTGTTGTACCCTTTCACAATCGTTGGCACTATCAGCAACTCCACCAACCTTTGTGTCATCTGCAAACTTGCTAATCCAACCACCCACATTTTCCTCCAGATCATTTGTCTATACTACAAACAAGAGAGCCTACGACTGATCCCTGTAGGACACCACTAGTTACCGGTCTCCATTCTAAGAAAATTCCCTTCCACCACTAACCTCTGTCTATGACCAAGCCAATTTTGTATCCATGTAGCCAGCCTATGCCGAATCCCAATTTTGTACCAATCTGCCATGTGAGACTTTATCAAATGTCTTAGTAAAGGCCATATCAACTATATACACAGCCCTTTCCTCATCAATCAGGTTGGTGAGACATAACCTTCCCCATACAAAATCATGCTGCCTATCACTAACTAGTCCATTTTATTCCAAAAATGCACATACCTTCCCCAAGATATTCCCCACCACAGACATCAGGCTCGTTGGCCTACAATTTCCTGGATTATCCCCTACCTCCATTCTTAAACAAGGAAATAATATTGGCTAATCTCTAGTGCTGTGGAACCTCGCCTGTGGTCAAAGAGGATGTGCAGATATCTGCTAATGCCCCAGCTCTCTCTCCCCTTGCCTTTTGCAGTAATCTGGGATAGATCCCATCTGGCCTTGGATCTGTCCCAGGTATTGTAGAAAATCAACTGTTCGTTATTGATCTGAGATATGAAACTCAAATGTTGATTTTCAGAGAACATTGGGTGTACTTGTATGAGATCACTGAAAGTTATCATGCAGGCATAGGAAGCAGAGAAGAAGGCAAATATAATAAAAGCCAACATGGCAAGGGAATTGGAATGAAAGAATAGGAAGTCTTGTTACAATTATGTAGGGCTTTGGTGAGGCAGCACCTGGAATACTGCACATATTTGGTCTCCTTTTAAGAAAGGTCAGGTTTGTATTGTAGGTGGTGCAGAGAAGTTCATTGGATTGGTTTCTGGGTAGAATCCGTTGATGAAAGACTAAGTAAACTGGGTTCTTGAGTCCAAAAGAATGAATTTGATCTGTGATACATGGAAGATTTTGAAGAAGCTTGACAAGATAGACAATGAAACACATCAGTCATTGTGTGAAGCGTTTGAGATGTTGGTCCATAGTTCCTCAAAAGTGGCATCACGGGTAGATAGCATGCTGAAAAAGGCATTTGGCACGCTTGCCTACATCAGACAGAGTATTGAGTATAGGAGTTGGGATGTCATGTTGCGGTTGTACAAGACAGTACTTTTGGAGTACTGCGTAAAATTCTGATTGCCCTGCTACAGGAAGGATGTTAGTAAACTGAGAGTGCAGAAAAGATTTCAAGGGTGTCACCAAGGCTGGAGGGTTTGTTATGGGGAGAAGCTGGATAGGCTGGGACATTCCTCCCTGTAATGTAGGAGGCTGAGAGGTGACGTTAGAGGTTTACAAAATCCTGAAAGGCACAGATAAGGTGAATAGCCAAGGTCTTTTTGCCAGGGTAGGGGAGTCCACACCTAGAGGGCATAGGTTTAAGGTGAGAGGGGAAAAATTGAAAAGTGACCTAAGGGGCAACTTGTTCCAAACAGTCATTGATAAATGGAATGATCTGCCAGAGGAAGTGGTAGATACAGGTACAGTGACAACATTTAAAAGACATTTGGATAGGTACATAAGTAGGAAAGGTTTAAGCTGATATGGGCCAAATGCAGGCAAATGGGACTAGTTCAGTTTAGGAAACCTGGTCTACATGGACAAGGTAGACCAAAGGGCCTATTTCCATGCTGTATGACTCTGACTTTGCTGTGGGAAAGTAGTTTATTAACAGCTTAATAGTAGTCGTAGCTTCTGTGCTACATGCTTAGGTTACATTTTTCTCCCTTTTTGAGCAGCAAGTGACAATTCAGTCTGTTTTTGCTTGCTCACCTTCTCCTCCTTGCAGTATACTGGATCTTGCTTTCCTTGTCATGTTAACTGGGCAAGCAGAAACTCAGATGATGGGTCTCAGCTGATGCTGTTGCACATGAGGTAGTGGAAGATGTCCTGTGTGTGCTCTTTCTCCTGTCCTTGTTGGGAAATGGCTTTCCCCCACTGTGCTTCCTCATGGATAAGTAGCTTTGGGATGTAGCTAATTGGATTGCGTTGCTCTTCCTCGTTCCTTTCTCTAGTTTCCTGTTAATGTTCGTTTCGTTTTGCCAAAGCAATGAGTACGTTGAAGAATGAAATAAACTCTACCTGTCTGGCAACGGTGGTTTGTTTTTTAGGAAAGAATAAGACAGCTACTGAACGTTGAAAGAATACATTTGAAATCTTGAATCAGCATTGAGATATGTAAGCTCCTCAATAAGACAGTTTTGCTGAATGTAAACAATGGGTGGCACTACATAATTTTATTACACTGTTTTGCTGTTGGATCCAGGTTCAAATTACTGCTGGGCTGAGGAGAACTTTCCCCCAGCCCCCAGCTGAAGAAGGCCAATTTGATCAATTGTGAACTGACCAGTGCAGTCAGGGTATTTCTCAGTGATTTGGGATTGGACTATGTCTCTAGAGCAATAGAATTCGAACTTTATTTGTACTGTACCTAACATAGTGTTTGGGACAATGCAGAAGGAGTTTTATTGTGTATCTGACCTGTATGTTACCTCTCCTAGATATATCTGAAATTGCCTTAACTGGAAAGTCTGAATGTATGCAAAATTTACTGCAAAATGTCAACTTAAAGGAAGTCTCCATAAATGGAAAGTAATCAACTTTTTCTTCTCTCAATCAAGGTGTCTGCAACGTTTGCAGCTAGTCTTGTGACCAGTCCAGCCATTGGTGCATACTTGGCCAGGGCATATGGAGACAATCTTGTAGTAGTTTTGGCCACTGCAATTGCCTTGCTGGACATCTGTTTTATACTTGTGGCTGTGCCAGAGTCTTTACCAGAGAAGATGAGGCCTGCTTCCTGGGGTGCACCAATTTCATGGGAACAAGCAGACCCTTTTGCAGTAAGGAACTGAATCAATTCAGCAAACTGTCTTACTATTTTGTTGTGTTCCTTATACTACTTTTTAATAGACTTCTTAAATTTTACTTCCAGACTTTCATTGTTGGTATCCTGTCCCATACTGAATTGGACTGATCGGTTATGCTGCTGGCTCTCTGCCTCCATTGCATTGATTCATAACCTCATTCACGCATTCATTCATTCATGGCTTTGTTACAACCCCCTCTGGTACCACATTAATGTAAAAATTCTCCCTGAGCTGCTGCAGCCTATCATGTCTTTACCCACCTTCAAAACCCTTGGCTTTACTCTTAACTATGCCAGCTTCAGTAAAATACCTTGAAAAATTTTGCTCCCTAAAGTTGTCAACAAAGGATAACTATTCTCTACTGCCTGGAGTCATAATCTGGCACAAATGAAGATGGATGTGGTTATTAGAGGTTAGGCATCTCTGCGGAGATTCTTCAGGGTAGTGTCATAGACCCAACCCTTCCAACTGCTTCACCAATGACCTTCACTCCATTGTAAAGTCAGAAGTGGGGCTGTAACATTTGGTACACAACATTTGGACAATTTGTGATTCCTCAAATACTGAAATCTAAATGCAGCAAGAACTGGATAATATTCAGACTTGCTCTGGCAAGTGACAAGAGCATTGACATCCACAAGTACCAGGCAATAACTATCTCAAACTGGAGAGAATCTGAGCATTGTCCCTTGACATTCATTGACATAAGCATTGCTATCAACATCATGGGGATTACCGCTGACCAAAAACTCAATTTGACACTCCATATAAATAGTGTGGCTATGAGAGCAGATCAGAGACTGAAAATCCTGAAGTCAGTAACTCACCACCTGACTCCAAAAAGCATGTTCACCATCCACAAAGCATAAGTGAGGTTTATGGTGGAATATTCCCTTCTTGCTCAGTTGAGCGCAGCTCCAAGAAACAGACATCTTGACACTATTCAAGACAAAGCAACTCACTTAATTGACACCACGTCCACAAACTTTCACTCCCTCCACCACCAATGCTCCAAAAGCCGTGGTGTATACTATCTACAAGATGCACCAAGGCTCTGTAGGCAGTATCTTAAACCCATTACCACTACCATCTAGAAGGACAATAGATGGGCACACCTGCAAATTCCCCTCCCCAAGTCACTTCTTATCCTGACTTTGAAATACGCTGTCATCAACATCCTGGAATTGCTTACCTAGCAGCATCCTGGCTGTGTGTACACCAAATGGACTGCGGCAGTTTAAAAAAAGAACAACTCTCCAGTTTCCCAAGAGCACATGAGGATGGTCAATATGTGCTGCCCATCCACCCATGCCCACATTCTGTGATTTTTATTTAGAAAAGTAACGTTTGGATGCAGATTTTCTTTGTGTGAAATTGAGATATGTGATCCTTTGTTTTTGCATTTTTAAAAAGTTGAATGGTTGCGTATAGGCTGCTTTTCAAATCAACTGGACTCAGTCTGCATTTTCATTAAATAACTTTTTCTATTCCATTTTGTTGCAGTCTTTGAAGAAAGTGGGTCAGGATTCAACTGTTCTGCTGATCTGTATTACAGTGTTTCTCTCGTACCTGCCTGAAGCAGGCCAGTATTCCAGCTTCTTTCTTTATCTCAGACAGGTAAAGTGGCCCTGTTTTTCAAACAAAAATGAAACCAGTCATTATCTCTGAATCAAATGCTAATAATTTACTGAGACAACAGTGTGGAGTTGGAGGAACACAGGCAACATCAGAGGAGCGGGAATGTTGATGTTTTGTGTCGGGACCCTTCAGAAGTAGAGGGAGGGGTGGGGCTGGGGAAGGTAGGTAGGGTGGTGAGTGCAGGTAGGGAGTGGTGGAGGTTGGTCAGTGGGATGGGTGGGGTGGATAGGTGGGAGACAATATGGACACTCCCTACCTGCATTCACCTATCACCATCCTACCCCTCCCCCCTCTATTTATTTCCCAGCTCCCTTCCCCCTCCCCCATTTCTGAAGAAGGGTCCTGACCCGACACGTCAACTTTCCTGCTCCTCTGATGCTGCCTGGCCTGCTGTGTTCCTCCAGCTCCACACTGTGTTACTTCTGACACCAGCATCTGCAGTTCTTGCGCTCTTCTAATAAATAAACAGGAAACTATTCACCCCCACCCCGTGCGCACAAATGCATCTTGCTGACTATCCCCCTGGGTGGCCTATGAGGGGATGTTGTGTTTTCTTAACCTGAAGAATACTATGAGCACGTTCTTGATAGCGGAGTGTGTAACTTGAGTTCCATTCCTGTGGTGTGCTGAGTTAGTTGGCACACCTTTGCTGCACCAACCAGGCAGCATTTGGGCTTGACATTTGTGTACACAAGTTTAAATGTTATACTTAAAATTAAAATTCTAGGAATTTTGAGACTCCAGTGTAGAACCTTCACCACATCCAAAATTGGCTGGAGTGCATAACTCTCAATTAACAATCATCTTGATAGTTGTGAATTCAGCATTCCAGCATTACTGGGCTGTCTCACTCTTGGTTCAGTCTGTGATGTTTTGAATATTGCATTCCTTTCCTGGATTAACTCCAGATTGTATCTTCTGTAATGTTGTTCTGTAAAACAAGAGATTGGAATGTGGGGAATAGCATTAATGTGTTGAAGAGACGGTTTGCTATATGCGTGAGGATCAAAAACAAATGTTAGTGGTGTTAGATGAAGGGTGAGAGGAGGCTTGTGGAGCATAACCTCCTGTTGGACTGGCTTGTTTTTGCTATGTAAGTACTTTAAGATGCATGTGTGTGTGTTTTTAACCTGTTTTCTTATTTGTTGGGTGCTTTTGTTTTCTCTAGGTAATTGGATTTTCTTCAGAGACTGTAGCTGCCTTTATTGCAGTTGTGGGAATCCTTTCCATTTTAGCTCAAGTGAGTGCTTTCTGATTAAAGTAGGAACACTAAATGTAGTACACTTATACAGAGTCCAACATTTTTTAATTTGGATTTTGCTGATCAAATATTAATTTCACTTGTATTTGCTTCAGACTGTAGTCCTCGGTATCCTCATGAGGTCCATAGGGCATAAGAATACGATCCTCCTGGGCCTTGGCTTCCAAATTCTCCAGCTAGCTTGGTATGGCTTTGGGTCTCAGCCCTGGTAAGTGTGTGGTTTCCTTTGAATAATCAAGCAAGCATAAGAATAGGGGAAGGTGAAAGTTATACAGGCCCTCAATTCTTCTCCATCATTCAAAAGGATGTTGAATGGTTTTGAACTTAATCACCCACTTTCCTGGGTGATTATAAATTCTTTGCCTTAAAATCCAAAATATATCAATCTCAGTTTCACAAATGCTCGGCAGTTAGGCATCCATAGACCCCTGGGAGAACTCCATTGATCGACATTCCCCGATTCAAGAACAGTTTTATCTTTGCCCTAATTGGTGACCTTATCTGAGCATGTTCCCAAGCTCTACACTGCTTCGTACGGTTGTCAGTGTCCTATCAATAAGTTAAGGTTTTTCAAATGAATTTCTGTGTAGTAACCAATTTTTTTTGGTTATGATAGCAGTTATAGAGAGTGGAGAGGATGTTGCAGGATTGTGTAGAGTGTGCAATTTTGGGGGGAATTGGTATAGGACTAATGAGTCAATGCAATTGACCAAATTATGGCATCTTAAATATTGTTTGCTAGAATAATACCAGAGATTGTTTGGAGCGATTGAAGTTTTCACCTTGGAGTAAAGAGGATTAAGAACGTTCAGTGGAATAGTTGAAAGGTTACAGCACAGAATGTCACCATTTAGCCCATCCTGTTTGCTGGGTCTCTGATGGAGCCAATCATCAGGAAACATTTCTCCCGCCTTCTCATAGCCCTGGAGATACTACTTCCTTTTCAGATCCATTTCTGTCTTGAATGTCTCAAATAAATCTGCCTTAACCCTGCTCTCAGACAATTCCCAAAGATCCTTAGACAGCACCTTTCAACCTCATGACCACTTCTTTCTAGAAGGCAAGGGCAGCAGATAGATGGGAACAAGAACACCTGCAAGTTTCCCTCCAAACCGCTTACCATCCTGACTTAAAAATATATTGCTGTTCCTGCACTGTCACTGGGTCAAAATCTTGGAATTCCCTCCCTAAAGGCATTGTGGGTCAGCTCACAGCAGGTGGACTGCAGCAGGTCAGGAATGCAGTTCACCACCACCACCACCACCTTCTCGAGGGCCGACCTAGGAATGAGTAATAAATGCTGGCCAGCCAACGATGTGAGTGAGAATTTTTTAAAAAATATTCAAAATCCTAACTAGCTGTGTGGAAGAATAAGTCTATGCTGTTTATTTCTTGATCCTTCCAGTGATGAGAACAGTTTTTGCATATTTAGTCAGTTGGACCCCTCATTAGTAATACTTCTTCTACTGAATATCCTTTCAACCATCCTTTCTCCAAGAATAGTGGTTACAATTCAATTTCTTCATCACCTTCTTTAATATCTTTGCATCCTTCTAAGGTGTGTCCAAAACAGATGCAAATACTCTAGTCAAGGCTGAACCAGTGTTTCACACAGTTTCAAAATAATTGCCTTGCTTTTGAACACTTTACCCCTGTTGATAAAGTCCAAGATTTTTTTGTTTTATCAAACGCATTCTCTGCCACCTTCAATCGCATGTTCTCATCCGACACTCACTTTAGAATTGTACTATTTAGTTTGTATTGTCTCTCTGCATTCTTGCTACTGAAGTGAATCACTCCTCAGTTCTCTGCACTGAATTTAATCCGTCTCTTGCCTGCCCATTCCACCTGTCTGTCCGTTTTGAGTTCTGTACTATCCTTACAGTTCATAATGCAGTTTTGTATTGTCGGCAGATTTTGCATTTTCTTCATTCTGTAGATCAGTCTCCAGGTCATTAATATATCGGGGAGGCTAGGTTCTAAAACCAACTTCTTGTGAGTTCCATATCATATTCTTGGATGAATCTCATTTTGTTAGTAACTCTTAAGTGCAGAGCCTATCCAATGCAACCTACTTATCAAATTTAAACCCTTCAAATGTCTGAATTATCTCTTCTGTCATGGTGACTTTTGTAGCAGCATCCTTATTGGTAAAAAGAGATGCTAGGTTTTTATTTAGTGCCTCCGCTGTGCCTTCTGCATTATAAGCCTTCCTTCTGGCCCACACCACCTTTTTGATTCCAGCCTCGGGCAACTGTCTGTGTGGAGTTTGCACGTTCTCCCTGTGTCTGCGTGGGTTTCCTCCGGATGCTCCAGTTTCCTCCCACAGTCCAAATATGTGCAGGCTAGGTGGATTGACCATGCTAAATTGCCCGTAGTGTTTCAGGGAGGTGTAGATTAGGTGGGTTATAGGGAGATGGAGCTGGGTGGGATGCTTTGAGGTTTAGTGTGGACTTGTTGGCCGAAGGGCCTGTTTCCACACTGTAGGGATTCTATGTGCTGTAGAAAACTCTTGGGCTCCTTTTTCATAGTTGCCAATCTTGTAGAGGCAATTTAAAATTATCTAAGGTCTTGATAGTGTACTTAAACATGATTCCCACTGGTAGTGGAGGGCAGTTAAAAGTTTTACTTCCATGCAGCAAGTTGTTACTGTCAGGAATGTGTGGCCTAACTGGAAAATATGTAGGATTAAGAGGAAAAAGCCGGTGAATGGATCTAGTTTGATAATTTTTACGAAAAAGCTGGCATGGGTGCAGTGCGCTGTGTTCACCCTCTGCTTTTTGATATTCTGTATCATAACATTAATAGGAAAAATATTTATTACAGGTATATGCCTGGAGAGAGAATTTCTGATTTTGAGCGTAGACCCAAAGAATGAGTCACTCAGCCACACAGACTGGGAAGAGCTTTGTTTTAATGTTTGCTTATCAGTTTGCTGATCTTCTGAGGGAGAATTACACTGGGTTTTGATGAATCTTTGTTGAAGGGAGAGTTGAACCAGATTTGTTTCTGAATGGTATCTTGTGACTCCTGTTAGAGTGTGTGCACGTGCCTATGTGCGAGAGATTGATTGCAGCCTTGTGCATGTTGTGACCCCTGTTGCTGAACAGCATACTCCTGCTTGGTGGCTATGGTTAATGGCCTCTTTGGAGAAGTAGAATAGATGAACATGTTGAGGTACATAGTGGCACAAATATTTTTAAAAATCACTTTTTTAAAACAAAAGGTAGCATTTCAGAGGCACAAAACATGTTGACAAGAACAAATGTTAAAGTACTGTGGGAAGGGGAGTCCAAAACAACCCAGAGCCCAGTTGCGTCCTGACTAAACCAGTTTCAGATATTACCAGGCATATGATTTCCTGGTAGTCAATTTACCATTTCTCAATTGATATTTGTACCAATGAATCACTAACAACATTAAATAATCGCCACTATACTGCAATGTTATGGTTCAGGCTGACTGAGAACCAGCTTTCTTATTGAGAACAGGCTGCAAGTAAGAAAATGAGAATAAACAGATGCACAGTTGATTCACACTGCTTTTCTCTGGGTGCCCTTTGTGTACCTTAGTGGGGTGTTTTCTTTTCAGAGGATAGAGAATGAAACTTTTACCCATAGCAAATGGCCAATGGCAGCAGAAATAATTTCATACATATTACAGCACTATTTTGAAAAAAAACCGTGAGAGTAACACTCACTCTGCACTGCCCCATCCCTGCTTTGTGGGGTTTACCAGCACTCCAGATCCCAGAGTTTGTGAGCCTCCATTAATTTTTATTTCCTTGACAGCTGATCAACATGGTTGCATCCTGCAGTACTGTCATATCCTCGCTGTTCTTTCGGTCGAGAGATTTCTCTTGAATTCCTTATTCAGTTTCTTAGTGATTATTTTGTCAGTTGGCAGTTAGAAAGGGAAATACAATTCATTTTTAAAGAGCTAGAATGCAAGACCAGGGATGTATGGCCAGGGCTATTTAAGGCTCTGGTATGATTGTATTTGGAATACCATGACTTGTTTTGAGCCCTGCATCTAAGGAAGGATGTGCTGGCCTTGGAGGAGGTCCAAAGAAGGTTTAGGATGATCCTGGGAATGAAGGGCTTGTCATATGAGGAGTGGTTGAGCACTCTATAATTGATAGAATTTAGAAGAATGAGGCAGATCTCATTGAAACTTGCAGACCGCTGAGAGGCTTGAATAGAGTGGATGTGGAAAAGATTTTTCCACGAGTAGGAGAGACTATGACCTGAAGGCACAGTGTCCGAGTGAAAAGGTGACCCTTCAAAACTGAGATGAGGAATTTCTTCAGCTGGGGGTGATCAATCAGTGGAACTCATAGCAGTAGGCCAAGTCATTTGAGACTGCGAGAGGGAGGTTCATGATTAGTAGAGGCATCAAAAGTTACAGGGAGAAGGCAAGAGAATAGGATTGAGAAATATATCAGCCATGATCGAAAGGTGGAGTAGCCAAATGGCTTAATTCTGCTCCTACATGTTATGGTCTTGATGACATAGTGTGGATCTTGAGAAACACAGCGGGGCAGGAAAGTTGACGTTTTGGGCTGGGACCCTTCTTTTGTTTTTATCTGAAGAAGGGTCCTGACCCAAAATGTCAACTTTCCTGCTCCTCTGATGCTGCCTGGCCTGCTGTGTTCCTCCAGTTCCACTGTGTTATCTCTGACTCCGGCATCGGCAGTTCTTACTGTCTCTGGTCTTGACCCCTTGTTTTGCTTTGAGTGGACCATTGTGTCTATTTGCCACTAGTTGTTAGTTTGTACCATCCCTTTTATTTCTCCCACTACCCCTGCTTGGGCCCATTATCGTGAAAGTGTTTCATAAGAACAAGAACTAGGAGCAGGAGTAGGCCATCTGGCCCCTCGAGCCTGCCCCGCCACTTAATAAGATCATGGCTGATCTTTTTGAGACTCTGCTCCACTTAGCCGCCCACTCACCATAACCCTTAATTCCTTTACTGTTCAAAAATTTATCTAGCCTTGCCTTAAAAACATTCAGCGAGGTAGCTTCAACCGCTTCACTGGGCAGGGAATTCCACAGATTCTCAACCCCTTGGGTGAAGAAGTTCCTCCTGAGCTCAGTCCTACATCTGCTTCCCTTTATTTTGAGGCAATGCTCTCTAGTCCTAGTTTCACCTGCTAGCGGAAACAACCTCCCTGCCTCCACCTTATCTATTCCCTTCATAATCTTGTATGTTTCTATAAGATCTCCCCTCATTCTTCTGAATTCCAATGAGTATAATCCCCGTCTCCTCATAATCTCAACTCTGTAATCAACTGAGTGAAACTCCTCTGCACCCCCTCCAATGCTAGTATATCTCTTCTCAAGTAAGGAGACCAAAACTGCACACAGTACTCCAGGTGTGGCCTCACCAGGACCCTATACAGCTGCAGCATAGCCTCCCTGTTTTTAAACTCCATCCCTCTAGCAATGACAGACAAAATTCCATTTGCCTTTTTAATTACCTGCTGCACCTGCAATCCTACTTTTAGCGATTCATGCACAAGGACACCCAAGTCTCTGCACAGCAGCGTGCTGCAATTTTTTACCATTTAAAACATAGTCCATTTTGCTGTTATTCCTACCAAAATGGATGACCTCACACTTATCAACATTGTACTCCATCTGCTAGACCTTTGCCCACTCACTTAGACTATCTATATTCCTCTGCAGTCTTTGTCTTCTGCACACTTTGCTCTACCACTCATCTTAGTGTCATCTGCAAATTTTGACACACCACACTTAGTCCCCAACTCCAAATCATCTATGTAAATTGTAAACAATTGCAGTCCCAACACTAATCCCTGAGGCACACCACTAGCCACTGACCGCCAACCAGAAAAACACCCATTTACCCCTAATCTTTGCTTTCTACTGGTCAACCAATCCTCTATCCATGCTAATACATTACCTGTAATACCGTGCAACTTTATCTTATGTAGCAGCCTTTGGTGTGGCACCTTGTCAAATGCCTTCTAGAAATCCAGATACACCACATCCACAGGTTCCCCATTGTCCACCATGCAAGTAATGTCCTCAAAGAATTCCACCAAGTTAGTTAAACATGACCTACCCTTCATGAACCCATGCTGGGTGTTCCCAACGGGACAATTTATATCCTGATGTCATGCTCTTTCTTCCTTAATGATAGATTCAAGCATTTCCCCACTACCGAAGTTAAGCTAACTGGCCTATAGTTACCCTTGTTGTCTACTTCCTTTTTTAAACAGTGGCGTCACATTGGCTGTTTTCCAATCTGCGGGAACCACCCCAGAGTCCAGTGAATTTTGGTAAATAATTACCAGTGCATTTGCTATTTTCCCCCATCACCCCTTTTAGTGACCTGGGATGCATTTCATCAGGGCCAAGAGACTTGTCTACCTTTAGCCCCATTAGCTTGCCCAGCACTGCCTCCTTAGTTTCTAGGTCCTCACCTGCTATAACCTTCTTGCCATTAGTTTTTGGTATGTTATTTGTGTCTTCCACTGTGAAGACCGACACGAAATAACTGTTTAATGTCTCGGCTATTTCCTCATTCCCAGTTATTAAATTGGCCTTCTCATCCTCTAAAGGACCAATGTTTACCTTTGCCACTCTTTTACGATTTACACATTTATAGAAACTTTTGCTGCCTGTTTTTATATTCTGAGCTAGTTCACTCTCATAATCTATCTTACTTTTCATTATAACTTTTTTTGTGGCTTTCTGTTGGCCTTTAAAGATTTTCCAGTCTACTAGTTTCCCACTACTCTTTGCTTTTTTGTATGTGTTTTTTTTCAATCTGATACTTTCCTTTATTTCCTTAGACACCCATGGCTGGCTCTCTCTTTTCCTACAGTTCTTCCTTATCACTGGAATATACTTCTTCTGCTGAGCACTGTGAAAAATCGTTGTGAAAGTCCTCCATTGTTCCTCAATTGACCCACCATAAAGTTTTAGCTCCCATTCTACCTTAGCTAACTCCTCCCTCATTCCTTCATAGTCTCCTTTGTTTAAGCACAGGACATAGGTACTGGATTTAACCTTCTCTCGCTCCATCTGTATTTTAAATTCGACCAGACTGTGATCGCTTCTTCCGAAAGGATCCCTAACTGTGAGATCATTAACTATTCCTGTCTCATTACACAGGACTAGATCTAGGATAGCTGGCTCCCTCGTACATTCCATTACATATCATTCAAGGAAATTATCACGAATGCATTCTATGAACGCTTCCTCAAGGCTGCCATGACCGACCTCGTTTGACCAATGGATATGTAGATTAAAATCCCCCGTGATAATTGCACTATTTTTATATGCATTAGCTATTTCTATGTTTATTGTCCACCTCACCACGATGTCATCATTTGGTGGCCTATAGACCACACCTATCAGTGACTACTTCTCCCTGCTATTCCTAATTTCCACCCAAATGGATTCAACGCTTTGTTCAGTAGAACCTATATCATCTCTCACTACCGCCCTGATATCATCCTTAAATATCAGAGCAACACCACCTCTCTTACCTTCCTGTCTGTCCTTCCGAACAGTTTGATACCCCTGGATATTTAATTCCCAGTCATGACCATCCTGTAACCATGTCTCTGTAATGGCCACTAAATCATACCCATTTTTCATGATTTGCACTGTCAACTCATCCACCTTGTTTCGAATGCTCCGAGCATTCAGATAAAGTTTCATGCTGAGACCTTTTCCATAATAGGATACGATGCTAAACATACATTCAACAGCCAGCTGACTAGGCTCCAGGCTATTGGAAGTGTAGTGCCACATTTCTTCCCCAGACAGCTCAACCTGTTTCATCTCCTTTCATGTTTGACTTTTTGGCATTGCTGGAACCACTTGTCCTTTGGCCTCTAAATAGTACAGAACATGAAGTAAAACTGCCCAAGCATGTTCACCATGGCAACTTAAAAATCTCAAGGTATTATTAGGTATAGCTTTAGTCACAGCTAGCTCAGCTGTCTTTCATCCTAGCTGTTGATGTGATGGGATACAGCTTGTGGAGCAAGAAGTAACTAAAACAAACAGCACCTAAATCTGTTCCCGTGTATGCAGAGCAGCTGATTTTGGGAAAATTTAGTTTCATTTGCAACTTCAATAATAGGAAACCTTACAAAACCTTTAAATGAACATTTTTACTTTTAAGCAGAGTTTATCAAAAGAAATGGGTTTTAAACAAAAAAAAATGTCATTTGTACTCCGTAACATGTAACAAAACTGAGCAGATGCTCCTGTGTTTTAAAGTTGACTGCTGGAGTTTGAATAGATGCTTTTATGCTGACTATTTCCGATGGTTTGACCCATTTATATGCATAATGGACATTGATACCTGCATTATCATTTCCCTTTTCATTCCGGTATGGTATTGTTCATGTGGGTGTATTTGTATGGTCTATCGGGACTGGCACACTGTGCTCACATTTCAGAAACCACCTTCCTTATTCCCATGGTGCACCTGCATTTTCAAGGGTACGCCATGTTGCTGCTGCCTGAACTGTTGAGTGATTGAACTAAAGAACGTAGTTGGGAGAACTAGTCTCCACTATTGAAATGTTGACATGGATTGTTTATGTTGTTTTTTGCAGGATGATGTGGGCAGCGGGAGCTGTGGCTGCCATGTCCAGCATCACCTTCCCAGCGGTCAGTGCTCTAGTTTCTAGGAATGCCGATCCAGATCAACAAGGTAGGCTATTTCCTTTTTCTCCTTGGACCATGCAGTGTGTAGCAGGTGTGAAACAGTTTTAAGACATGCTGGATTCCCTCCCTAATGGCGTTGAGTGTATCAACACCAAATTGACTGTGTCAGTTCAAGAAGGTAACTCGCCACCACCTTAAGGGCAGTTAAGAACGGACAATAAACGTTAACTGAATCAGCGAAGCCCACAACCCCTGAATGAATTGAAAAGAGAATTGCCTTGTGGGTCTCACTGGTTCAGCTGACATTTATTGCCCTTCCTGAGTTGCCCTTGAGAAGGTGATGGTGAGCTGCTGCCTTGAACTGCTGCAGGTAGACCTATTGTGCCAATAGGAAAATAATTGTGGGATTTTGACAGAGCAATACTAAAGGAATGGCTATGAATTTACAAATTAGGATGGTGTGTGCTTGGAGGGACACTTCCAGATGGTGATGGTGTTGCCATGTATCTGCTGCCCTTGTCCTTCTTGATGGTAGAAGTTGTAGGTTTGGATGGTACTCTGTAGGATCTTTGAATTTCTGCAGGAGTGGCTGGGGAGGAAAGAATCAGTCACTGGTTTGAAATCACCAAGTAGCCATACTGTGTATGAGCTGTGATGCCATACAGTCTGTCAAAAGCAAAACACTTAAAAAGCTGGTAGTTGGAAAATGTTGAAATTGAGTGCATCTGTAAAGAAAAAACAGACTGTTTTGCATTTATAACCTCTCCTTTCACTAGGACTGGAATATGTTAACATTACTTTTAAGTAAGCATAGGCAGAAGGTGACATGGCTAAGAATTAGAGGGAAGCACTGGTCTAGAGTAAGGCAGGTGTGACTAAATAACAAGTGGTGATGGTGCATGGCAAAAGTAGGTCCAAGTGGACAGGACAAATGATGAATCTTGAGTAACTGTAAATAACAACATCCTGTCACAACTTTCCCATCCTCGTATTTTAGCATGGCAGTGTAGGGCTACTGGAACTCAGGGAATCAGTGTTAACAGGGCATGAGTGGAGGGGACAACTGATTGAATTTGCAATTCAAAAAAAAGTTCTTTTTTAAATGTAGTTTGCAATTCATTTTAGCTTGGGCAAGAGTAAATTCAGCCTGTCTATTTAATACTTCACAGTTGAAATGTGAAGTCTTCAACAGCAGAGCACATCCCATGGGCTGAATGGCCTATTACTGCACCTATGCCTTGTGGTCTATGAGATTTTTTTTTTCCCTTTCCCTACAGGAGTTGTACAAGGAATGATCACTGGAATCAGAGGATTGTGCAATGGCCTTGGTCCAGCACTGTATGGATTTGTCTTCTATCTTTTCCATGTGGAGTTAAATGAAATGGGAGATGTTGATAACCCAGGCAAAGTTCCAAAAGGAAACATGCAAAATCCAACTGATGAGGTAAAGCAACAACTTGTGCACAGACCCAGCTCCCTTGTCATTTCTTGAGGCATAACCAACCAGCATTGAAGGCAGTGGCACAGTGGTAATGTCAGTGGACTAGCAATCCATAATCTGGTCAGTGTTCTGTGGACATTGGGCTTAAATCCCACCATGGCAGATGGTAAAATTTGAAATAAATTTCAAGTAAAATCTGGAATAAAAATATGCTTACCTGGTTATGAATGCTGTTGGGGAAGGAAATGTGCCATCCTTACCTGATCTGGCGTACTCGTGACTCCTGGCTCACTGTGGTTGACTCTTAACTGCTCTCTGGGCAGTTAGCCTAAGGCAGCAATGCCCAGAACCCATAAATTATTATTTTTTTTAAAATGCTGTTTCAGAAAGTATGAGAAATCCTTGGCTTTGAGTAGAGACAAAAGTCAAGGAAATTAAACAACTATAAAGCCCTAGTTAGGCCCCTGAAGGAATATAATGTTCAATACTGAACACCATATTTTGGGAAGGAGAAACTGCTTGCACTGTCTAGTTTGCAGCGACAGAACACATTTAAAGTCATCGGCGAAAGAATCCGATGGCAGATGAGGATAAATTATTTTAAGCAGTGAGTTTTAATCTAGAATGCACCTCCTGAAAGTAGAATGGAAAATTGATTCGGGAGGAGCTTTTAGAAGCGAGCTTGATGAGCAATTGTAAAGGACGCATGTATTTTGAGGAAAGTCTTCAAAGAGGTGGCACAGACTAAGTTGGGGTGATTGGTCACTTCTGTATGTTTCTATTGAGATACCCCAGTTTGTACTCCATATGATAAAGCTGTGGCAGTAGATAGCATTTGAAATCTATGGGATACCACTTCTCTTAGATGCCATAACTCCATATGGTGCGCACAACAGATGACCAAAAGCTAGGTCCAAGATATTTATTTTAATCAGTGCCTTAAAGAGGTGATGTAGGAATTTGGGGAGGAAATTCCAGAGCTTAGAGCAGACAGCTGAAGGTAGAAAGTTCTCATAAATAAAGAACTGCAGTTGCTGGAAATCTGAAACAAAAACAAAGTGTTGGAGAGACTCAACAGGTCTGGCAGCATCTGTGGAGAGAACTAGTTCTAATGAAGTGTCACTGAGCGTGAAACATTTAGCTGTCTTCATTCCACAGATACTGCCAGACCTGCTGAATTTCTCCAGCACTTTGTTTTTTGTATGTAGGAAGTTCTCTTGCTCTCTGGACCTCTGCTTCTCCCTGTTACTTAAAACAAATCAAGTGTGAAAGAATGACCTGCAAAATTTGCTGTCATGTTTCCATGCTTATGTTGCCATAGTTGAACATAACTTTCATATCTGAGGCACTTTGAAATGTGATGTATGTGCATGTAAACTTTCTAATGTCCCTCAGCATTAATGCATGTAACAGTGGTGAACGTCAGTGAAATAAGAATGTTAAAGCTATTTTGAAAAATATTGACAAGTTCCCTTGTGTTAAGTTCTTTGAGTTGAGAAACAAACTGTCCTTAATTTATTTTAATTTTTAAAAGCTTGCAAAATTACAACTTCAATAATTCCAGGTTTTTCTTTTCTTCCTCTATCTTATTTTGTTTGTCCAGAGTACTATAATCCCAGGACCTCCC
>NC_063360.1:36636928-36637072 GCF_021869965.1 Rhincodon typus | reverse complement strand
GTCAGTGTGTGTGCTGTGGGAGCGCTGCACTGTCAGTGTGTGTGCTGTGGGAGCGCTGCACTGTCAGTGTGTGTGCTGTGGGAGCGTTGCACTGTCGGTGTGTGCTGTGGGAGCGCTGCACCCTCAGTGTGTGTGCTGTGGGAG
>NC_063360.1:36597587-36636918 GCF_021869965.1 Rhincodon typus | reverse complement strand
GTGTGTGCTGTGGGAGCGCTGCACCCTCAGTGTGTGTGCTGTGGGAGCGCTGCACTGTCAGTGTGTGTGCTGTGGGAGTGCCAAATTGTCAGACGGTCAGTACTGTGGGAGTGCCGCACTGTCAGAGGATCAATCCTGAGGAAGCATTGCACTGTTGGAGGGTCAATCCTGAGGGCGTGGTGCGCTGTCAGGATTATCTTTGAGGGTGTACCATGCTGTCAGGTAAGCTGCCATAAGGATGTGAGTGAAAAGCTGAAGCTGTTACAGCTGTCTGAGTTGGATATAAAAGATCCTTTCTGTTTAGAACAAGATAAGGGAGTTCTCCTGAGCTTCCTGGGTGAATACCTAATCCTCAACCCAATGTCATGAAAACAAGTTACCTAGTCATTTAGTGGGATCTTGCTATGCACCAATTGGCTGCCACCTCAATTACATTCCAACAGTAACTACGCTTCAGAAAGCTCTTCATTCACTGTATAGGACTTCGGGACTACTCAGAAAGGGTTATATAAATGCAAGTTTTTCTTTAAATGCAAAAGTGAGCAAAATACAGGTGATTTGTGCTCCAGAACTTGTCGCTTCTGTAGCCAAGTCGCTCCAGCAAAGCTGCAACTGTGGCATCCACCCGACAATGTGGAAAATTGCCCCGGTATGTCCTCTACACAAAAAGCAGGACAAATCCAACGCGGCCAATTACTACCCCATCAGTGTCCTCTCGATCATCAGTAAAGTGATGGAAGGTGTCACTAACAGCGCTATCAAGCAGCACCTACTCAGCAATAACCTGCTCAGTGACGTCCAGTCTGGGTTCTACCAAGGCCACTCAGCTCCTGATCTCATTACAGCCTTGGTTCAAACATGGACAAACCAGCTGAATTCCAGAGGTGAGGGGAGAGTGACAGTCCTTGACATCAAGGCTGCATTCGACCGAGTGTGGCATCAAGGAGCCCTGGCAAAACTGGAGTCAATGGACATCAGGAGAAAACTCTCCAGTGGTTGGAGTCATACCTGGAACATAGGAAGATGGTCGTGGTTGTTGGAGGTCAGTATCTCAGCCCCAGGACATCTCTGCAGGAATTTTTCAAGGTAGTAGTCTAGGCCCAACCATATTCAGCTGCTTCATTAATGACCCTCACTCTATGATAAGGCCAGAAGTGGGGTTGATCACTGATTATTGCACAATATTCAACACCATTCGCGACTCCTCAGATATAGTCCGTGTTCAAATGCAACAAGATCTGGACAATATCCAGGATTGGGCTGACAAGTGGCAAGAGCATTTGCACGACACAAATGCCAGACTATGAGACAATTTAACTACTGGTCTTGATATTTAATGGCACTAGCATCACTGAAGCCCCCACTATCAACATCCTAGGGGTTATTAGTGACCAGAAACTCAACTGCATTTGCTATATAAGCACAGTGGCTACAAAAGCAGGTCAGAGGCTAGAAATCCTGCAGTGAGTAATTCACCTCCTGACCCCTCAAAGCCTATCCACCATCTACAAGGCACAAGTCAGGAGTGTGATGGAATACTCCCCAGTTTCCTGAATGGGTGCAGCTCCAACAACACTCAAGAAGCATGACACTGCCCAGACAAAGCAGTCCACTGATTGGCACCACATCCACAAGTATCCATTCCCTCTCTCTCTGATGCTCAATAGCAGAAATTCACTAAAGATTCTTAAACAGTACCTCCCATGACCCCACTAACATCTAGAAAGACAAGGGCAGCAGATACATGGGAACACCATCCCATGCAAGTTCCCCTCTAAATCTCACACCATTCTGACTTGGAAATATATCGCCATTCCTTCACTGTTGCTGGTTTCAAAGTCCTGAAATTCCTTCCCCAAGAGCATTGTGGGTCACCTACAGCATATAGACTGCAGCTCACCACCAAAGTGTCAAGGGGCAATTAGAGATGGACAATAAATGCTGGTCAGCCCGCAATACCCACATGCCATGAATGAATCAATACAAAGCATTTCTTCATAGCAGATTGTATAAATCATCATGAAACTATCTTCTCCCAACTGTTGAGGCTGAAGTTCAATTGAAAAGAATTACAACTGACAATAGAACAATATTAAGCAAATGTTACTAATAGTGATAAAGCTAAGATGGATAAATGTATTTAAGATGCAGATAACTATGACCAACAGCAGAAACAGGTTTGAAGAAGCGAGCTCTGAAAAAGAGTCAGATTAACTCTGTTTTTCTCTATACAGATACTGCATCATCTGCTGAGTTTCTCCAGCAGCCTTTTTTTATAGCACAACAGGTTCTGATGGGTGAAACATCTTCTCCTCTACATTCCTATAAATGACTCAAAGAGCAGTTAATGACTTGTTTTCTCTCAGCCTGCATTTTATTGTGTATTGTCCTCGTTAAGGTTTTTGCTCGGTTCTGAAGGAACGAATCTCTCTCAATGTTTCTCAGAAGCTCACTATAGAATTGTGGTGTCCTGTGATTTCAGAAGATTCTGTTTCTATTTCAGATTCTCATTGTTTGTCATTTTGTCTGTACAAAATAAGCCAACCGCATTAATCACAGCAGTGCCAGAGTGAAGGCCTCGAGCGAAGAAACAAACCTGTTTTTGACAGAGACACACATCTTTAGTGCAAAACATTTAGACTTTGATCAGAAGTGTCAGCCTGCACTTAGTGAGGGTGTTGCTGAAAATTTCCTGCTGTCTTTGGTAGAAACTATGTTTGCCAATGACGTTTTGTTTTAATTGGGCTGTAAGTGTACAATATTCCAGTGTTCGTTCCAATTAGTGAACTCTCTGCGCTGGGGACAAGAAATAGAAATCTTTACCCACATATTTCCTTTTCAAAAGGCTGACTTTCAGCTCTGAAATACCTCCAGATTTGCCTCACTTTGCCTTTTGCTGAAACAGAAACTCTCATCCAGCACTTCGTAGTTGCTTTCAAACTTCTAATGCTCTGCTGGCTCAACTCCTGACATTTCTGCACTCCCACAATGTGTGTACCCCATGTGCATTGCTAATGTTTATCCGCATATGTATCCACCATGTTTATCCAACACATTTATCGCCATGTTTATCTCCATATGTATGTATCCCTTATATGTATCTCCCAAGTGTATCCCCATGTTTACCCCCATCTGTATCCTACATATTTATCCTCCATATTTATCCCCACATGTATTCTCCATATGTATCCCCTGTGTATCCTACATATGTATCCCACATGTGTATCCCCACGTGTATCCCTCACATGTATCCCCAAGAGTATCCATTACATGTATCCTCCAAGTGTATCCCCATGTGTATCTGCATGTGTATCCCTAATGTGTATCTGCATGTGTATCCCCCATATATATCCCTGATGTGTATCCACATGTCTAACCCCCATGTGTATCCCCATGTGTATCTCCCTTATGTATCCTCCATATGTATCCCCGATGTCTATCCCCCATGTGTATCCCTTATATGTATCCCACATATGTATCCCCCATATGTATTACCCATGTGTATCCCCATATATATCCCACACGCGTATCGCCCATGTTTATCCCCCATGTGTATCCCCACTTGTATCCCCCATATATATCTCCCATATGCTTCCCACATGTGTATCCCCCATATGTATCCCCCATGTTTATCCCTCATGCTTATCCTCATGTTTAACTCCCATGTGTATCCTCCATATGTATCCCCATGTGTATCCTAGATGTGTATCCCCATGTGTATCCTATATATTTACACCCTGTGTTTATCCCCACATGTGTCCCCCTGTGTATTCTACATGTGTATTCCACATGTGTATGCTATATCTGTATCCTCCATGCTTAATCCCCATATGTATCCCATATGTGCATCCCCCATATATATCATGTCAGTATTCTAACATATAAATAGGAGTAGGCCATTTGGCATCTTGATCCTACTTTGCCACTCAAAGAGTTCATGGCTGATCTGTATCCTAACTCTATTTACTGCCTTTGGCCCGTATCCCTTAATATCTTTGTTTAACAAAGATGTACCTATCTTAAATTTAAACCTAACAACTGATCCAGCATCACAAGCCATTTGCTCAATCTAGATGCAAATATTCCCAATTTCCTTCAGTCCACCGTTGAAGTGCCTCGGTCCTAAACATTGGAATTCTCTTCCCTCAACCTCTCTGCCTCACTCTTCGTCTTTCAAGATGCCTTTAAAACCTACTTTTTTGGCCAAGTTTGTAGTCTTTTCAAATTTTGTTTGATAAATGCCGCAGGACATTTTAATGCGTTCACCATAGTACATAAAAACAAGTTGTTGTGCATGGAAATATGAAACCCTTTGATGTTTTAATCAATCCCTTTATTGAGAGCAGGATGATTCTGCACAGTATTAATTCTAAATGAACATTATGATTATGAGAGTGGGACTTCCAACCACTTAGTGCACTGGCTAGAACATTAACATGGTTAAGCCGGTTAATGCTGTAGGTAGGGTATACAAAGAATTAGATTGAGTGTGTTAAACTACCATCCTTCGCTGAATCTAGCTGGTTAGTAGTCTGAGTATCAGCTTAGATTATGGAGCTTGAATCAACGGAATGTAGTTCCACGGGCTTCTGATTCAGAGATGAGACAGTGCTGTCATTAAGTCACTGAAACAAACATTGTCACGCAGTAACTGTTGGTATTTAAGCAAATATAATTGACCAGTCTGCAACATACCAGTACGGAACGTTCACAATGTAATGCTGCAGTAGTGTTTGAGCGAAGAATGTTGACCAAGCTGTTGGTGGAACTTTCTAGCTGTCGCAATAGCAGAACTGGTTCAGATTCTTTCTGACATATTTCCCACTGACAATGTGGGAAATGAGCATTCAAGCAGTCCTGTTAGCTTTGGGTACAATTTCAACTGCACAAAAAGACATTCAGACAGAGAAGGAACTTTGATCTCATCACAGTCCACTGTTCCTCATTGACCTGATTCCATTTCTAGCTCCACCTCTAAACATGCCTCTGATGAGTTTCATATACACACCCCCATTCAGTGAAAATAAGATGTCCTGAAATTCCTATTTTCTTTAGTTGTCCTTGTAAACTTGCCACATTTGCACTGAAGTTTTGAATATGCCAGAAAAGAAGCAGCTTGTCATGAAATTATAGAATAATATAGCACAGAAAGAGGCCACTTTGCCCATCGAGTCTTTGCCAGCTCTTCGGAAGAGTAAACCAGTTAGTCTTACTCTCCAAGTCTTTAAATTCCTGCAATGTGTTTTGCCTTCAAATATTGTTCAAAGCTTTCTGAATTTCAGACACAGTCCCAAGGGATTTTTCAGGGCTATCTAAAGCTTCAGGTCCAGATTGATGGAGTCTCTGTTTAACAACCATCTTTTCCCATCACTGCTGCTTTCTCAGGTTCTTGTTTCTCCTGTTCTTCATGATAGTCTGATTCCCATCCTGCCCTCCCAACAATACTCAGGGATAAGTCAGGAGAATCCTGGTTTAACCCACAACACATCACTTTCAAAACGTGCATCTTTGTGTTCAAACCCCAGCATAGCCTCTGTGCTCACTATCTCTATAACTTCAGTGAACAATCTCAAACCCTCACCCTCAACTCCGAGATCTCGATTCGACATCTCATCTGTAATTTTCATCACTCACCATTTTCAACATCCTGGATCTTAAGTTTGGCAATATCTTCCCGCAACACTCCAACACTCCTCCTTTAACGAAATTCTTGAAACATAAATATGAGTAAGATTCGGGCCAGCCATCTTCTTTTTCTTTTGATTATTGATTCATGGGATGTAGGCATTAATGACTAGGCCAGAATTTATTACCCAGAGGGCAGTTGAGAGTTAACCACATTGCGGTGGGTCTGGATAAGTGTATTGATCAGACCAGATAAGGATGGCAGATGATCCTTCCCTAAAGACATTGGTGACCCAGATGGATTTCTCACAACATTTGGCAGTGGTAACATTACTACCATTAGGCTAGATTTTATTATGTAATTGATTTCAAAATTCCACCATGGTGGGATTTGAACCAACATCCTAAGAATATTGGCCTAGGGGGTTCTGGTTTACTAGCGCAGTAACATTACCACTACACCAACTGCCTCACCTAATAGCCCTTTATGTGCCTTGATGGATACATTTTATTTGACAATGCATCCATGAAAGCAATTCCTTTCACAAGCCTTTGTTTTAAACCAGCGCTTTCCTGATTTCAGTCCACAGACAAAAATACAGAAAATTAAAAAGACATGGTTTTTACTGCACTGCTTTTGAGATTTCATATTCTTGCACGTGTCCTGATAAGTACAAGATGCAAAGGCTTCCAAGGCATGTCTCATCTTTCAGCAAGACTCAACTTCAGCACGGCCAAGTGAATATTTGGAAAAATGGATTTCTTAAGAAATGAGAAAATTTTGGGATGCCTTAGCAAGTGGTGCTTAGAATAATGAAGAAATAAGGCAGAATAGATAGAAACAGATAGTTTCCTACCTTATTGCGTCATTGAGTTTTGACAACACAGAAAAAGGCCCTTTAGCCCATCATGTTCACGCCAGTCATCAAACATCTATCTATTCTTGGCCCGTAGCCCATAACCTTGTATGCTGTGGCTTTTAGGTGTTCATCTAAATAGTTCTTAAATGTCTTGAGGTGATACAATTAAAAGATTAAGTGTACGAGATGGCAGAGAGAGAACAAGGGAAACCTTTTATTTGCAGAGTCAGGGAAATGAACAAAGACCATACCAACATTTCAGAAAGGTTAGGTTGCTGGTTGAAAGAAAGAATGTTAGAAGAAGTATCGGGTCACTTAATATTAGGATACAACTCATGTGGAGGGCTTGTTGTAATTGTTATGATCCTCAAAAGTGCAACTTGTCCTCACTCTGGGAGTGTAGATTGGATCCATCAGTTATATTTGACTCCCTAGGATGGACAGGAGAAAGATTCATTGGATTCCTCCTGTAACACCAGTGAGTAATCACTGGATTGGGGCAGAATTAGCTTCGGGAATGGTGAGCTACATTTGGCACTCAGTACCAAACCTTGACATGCAATATGGCTATAGATCCTGTCTTTCCCATCCTCACAGCATCCCAAAGCATTTTGTAGCCAATTATGTGCTTTGTGTTGTGCCTCACTGGTGCAGGGTACTGGAAATCACACGTACTATTCCTGGAGTCATAACAAATGTTAAAACTTAATTAAATAACCAAATGGCCCAATTGTACTGAACCATCTAATTTGAATTAAATGAACATGCAAACCAGGTTTTTATCATTACTAAGAAATTAACTATTTCTTGTAATCCAACTGTCTTTAACCAATGTCAAAAAGTAAACAAGAATTGCTAACGTGTTACTCTATAACTTAAACCCTATTCCTTTCTAAAATTCCCAACCACATACAAACAGAAACACAAAGACTCAAGACAAGACACAAGTATTACAGGTGGGAAAGGAAGAAATAATCAGTGAACCAGTCCAGATCACAGATGTTGCTGAACATTTTGCTTTCAGCTTTCTTGTGAATCCTTTTGATTCTTTACTAATGACACATGGTTGTGGATACACCACTTCTCAGTCCTTCATTCACTGGTTTAGAATCAGCCCTTTCACAGAATTCCTACGGTGCCATTCAGCCCATTGAGACTACACCAAGCTTCCAAAGGGCTCCCACCCAGACCGACTCCTGCCCCCATCCCTGTAATCCTGTACAGCCTTTTTACCATGGTTATCCCTGCACACTACACAGCAATTTTTTTTTAGGATGGCCAGTCCACCCTAACCTGCACATCTTTAGGCTGTGGGAGGAAACCGGAGCACCGGGAGAAAACCCACGCAGACACGGGGAGAATGTGCGAACCCCATACAGACAGTCGCCTGAGGCTGGAATCGAGCCTGGGTCCCTACATAGAAGTGAGAGAGCGATGATGGTTTCTTTTCACAGGCTGTGTGTTGCAGCTGGATTGTCTGTATGGAACACTGCAGCCATCAGGCCAGGAACCAATCAAGTGATTGCTAACTGATATTATCCTAATCAACTTCATCAGAGATGCCATTACACACCTCTGGAGTAGGTGGGATATGACCTCAGGCCTAGGGACACCACCACCGCACTACAAGAACCTTAACGGCTGTTACTAGCTGAGCCCCACAACGACTGGTCCCGACTGAAAAACCAGAATTGCCCTGAACACATGCAGGGCAGTGGTATTCTCTCTAGATTTCTCCCCCACTGCTTGAATAAGGCAACATTGTGGATACAACTCACAATGTGTTTCTGTAAGTAACTTTTTAAAAAATCTAAACAAGTTCTTACAGTTTCTTCGATTTAAAGCAGCATATTCTCCTACTTTCAGTCCAGCATCCAAAAAAAGAAAAAAAAAATTGTCCATACATTTTGAAGTGCAGTCACGGTTTTAATGTGGGGAGCCAACAGGTGCACAGCAAGATCCCACATTTGCAGCAGGGTAAAAGACCAGTTGATGGTGCTGCACAAGACAGGAGATATTGACCAGAACACCAGGAGAACCCCTGGCATGTTTGAAACCCACCTGCAAGACAAGAATGGGCAGAGATTTGGCTGTGGCCCCACAAAGCTGGATCACAAAGATAATGTAAATGAAAGAAAACATTTTATTTTCAGACTTGACGGAGACAGTAGTGCCGGGAACATTTATTGGGCGGAGACCAGGATTAGATAATGGGAGATTGAAGGAGTATGAGACATTTTTGCCATTTCTCAGAAAAAGGAATCTCACATAGACAAGAGATCACACCAGCAAAGTGCAGCAATGAATGAGCTGCCTCAGACTCAATGTTCACACATCAAAAGCCACCGACCCCAGGAACATATCAAAAAATGAAATGATTTTCAGTCCCAAGGTCAAGATGCGTGTGAACTGTTTGACTCATGCAGGAATAACAAAACATGTGAAATTCACGAATCCAGGACTGCCCTGGATAGGTTCCAGGCAGCTGGATTGTGAATATAATTTTATATCATAATTTTATATTCTCACAGAAAAGAAAAAAATAAACTGTACATTTTAGTCGAGTGGGTTTGGAGAAAAGATCCAGGTTGCAATCAATTGTAAAATTTTCTGGTTATGTGTATACCATTGATCTGTCCCTTTTTGGAGACAGTAAGGACTGCAGATGCTGGAAGTCAGAGTCAATAGGTGTGAGGCTGGAAAAGCACAGCAGGTCAGACAGTATCCGAGGAACAGGGAAGTCAATGTTTCAGGCTGAAACGCTTCGTGAGTCCTGATGGAGGGTTTTAGCCCGAAATGTTGAATTTCTTGCTCCTCTGATGCTGTCTGACCTGCTGTGTTTTTCTAGCTTCACATCTATTGGCTCTGTCCCTTCTGTAGAGATAAAGGTAAAATCAGCATAGGGCTACTCTCTGAGAGGGAGCATTGGTGGTGGTTGAAACTGAGGGTTACCACACCTCAGGCAAGGCAAGGGATTGAGAAGGACAGTCTTTCATGCTAACCTCAGTTTGATGCAGGAGTTGAACCCACACTACTGGCATCATTCTGTATCAAAGACCAGCCATTCAGCCAACTGAGTTAACTAGGAAGGGGTAGGCATGTAGCTGGCTGCAAAGGAGTGACCACTCATAGATGCAGCATCTAATTGTTTGCAAGTGTCATATAGTTATTCAACCATGGGAGGCTTTGGAGCTGTGGCAATTCCACAATGCTACGGGCACTCAGGCACTCATATAATCTGCCAAAAGCAAGCAATTCCACTCATTACCCTATGATGCTGAAGATAAAAGGAGTTTTTGTCCCATAAATATCAGATATTATGAGCCACCAACCTAAGATTGTTGTGACTAGATCCAACAGAGTGGTGACAATGTGAAATCCGCTCCAACAGGAGCTGGTTGAGGTTAATCGAATGGATGTACATCAGCAGAAACTGAATAAACACGTGAGGAAGAAAGGAATGGAAAAGTAAAGTGAGGCTTGTATTTCTCAGGGTGTGTTCATGATGCACCCCCCCGCACACCCCCACCCCACCCTATAGGGTCTGGTGGCTCAATTTTCTGGATAACTGCTTGTAACATACAGTGATCCCAACAACGTGGGTTCAATTCATGTTTCTAGCTGAGGTCTCCATGAAGGTCCCACCTTGTCAACCTCACCCTTTGCCCGAGATGTGGTGACCCTCAGGATAAACCACCACTGGCTGTCTCTCTCTAATGAGAGACCAGCCATTTGGTCTGGGAGGACTATGGTGACTTTGCTGCACAATGTCCCAAAATATAGTGAAAGCTGTAAAGGAGCCAAATTGCTCAGAGCAATATTTCATGAACAGATAATCTCCATTTTTGTGATGTTGGTTATAGTGGAAACAGTGCCATGGAATCTTTCTGTCGATCTCAGAAAACAGACGAAACCTCGTTTTAACAGCTCATCCAAAAGATTGCCGTTCTGATAGTGCAGCTTTCCCTCAGTACTGTTCCGAGTGTTAGCCTAGATTTAGAGACCAAGTCTCTGGAAACAGGGTTTCGAAACAAAAGCTTTTTGACTGACAATCCACACACAAATGGAGAGAAATGCTGAAACAGATAGGGTGGGAGGAGACTGCTTTTGAGCAGTTAGGCTCACTTGCCCTTTCAATGCTGCAAAAACTGTATGATTCAGAGCAGTCCCAGGGGCCGAGCATAGAGACTGCATCTTGCTGATCTGAGCACATTGGGATAATGTTTCTCAAATTGAAGAATGGGACCCCAAGGTCGGTAGGGAAAGGGAGGGTTTGTGAGCTAAAATGGAAACTCCAACCTAGATACAAACCTCACACCCCTGCTTCAACAGACCCCGTTCTTACAGGTCTCACTGCGGGTTCATATTAATTTGTAAGCCTGAAACGTGGACCACAGTGGTAAAACATTAAGAAGTTGTGCTTTGGTGCATTTAACTCCATTAACAGTGAAAAGTCCTGAATGTAGAGAACTCAACGGGGAAACAGTTGTAGAACTATCAGACTTCACCATATTACTGCTGAAATAACTCCACAGAGGCTGGAATCCCATCACCAAGTCACCCTTTATTTACACATGGAGAGCCCTTGACACAAATCCAGCTCCCTCAGAGCCAGCTCTCAGAGGGAACAGAACCCCTGACATGCCTGTTTATATCTGTCAGCCAGGGTTCCCTGATTGGACCAGGTTAACAGCCCCAATCGGGGAGCTCATATTCTATGAGATCTATCTGGCTGACGTTGTTACAATCATTAATGTCCTTTAGGGAATGAAACTGCCATCCTTACCTGGTCTGGCCGACATGTGACTTCAGAACCACAGCAATGCGGTTGACTCTTAACAATTAGTGATAGGCAATAAATGCTGGTCTAGCTATTGATGCTCTCATCCCATGAATGAATTTAAAAAAAAACCACAGCTGCCACAGTGAGCTCAGTTAGTAATGAGTCACCAAGAGTATGTGAGAGAACTGGTTGTACCTAAGTACTATACCAGGACTCAAACAAGTCCAGACCCTTGAGATAAAACTGAGACATTTGGTATGTTGTCTGTTGAGAAGCTGCTGTGGCCAGGGATCACTTGAAAACTTCAAAACAGTCCTGAAGCATTTAGTCATTCCTGCAGAGTTGAAAATTTCATTTAAACCCTGACCGCGTGATGAGAACCTTTCTTTCTCCGTAGTTTCCGCTGAACTAAATTTGAGTCTGCAAGAAACCTGTCAATTCTCAGGATCAATATTTCCATTGAATTAATGTAGGAAAAAAATAGGCCAATCAGCCAATCAACATGGCTCATCCATTTAATTAGGCCATAGCGGCTCATCTGTCTCAATTATCCTACATTATCTCCATCGCATCATTAGTCTTCAGAAATCTATAGATTTCTGTTTCAAACCTGCTCAATGATGGAGTTTCCACAATCTCTGGGGTAGAGAGTTCCAAATTGAAGAAATAAACTCCTCATCTCAATCTGAAATGGCTTATCCCTTATACTGAGATCATGTCCCCTGGTTCTAGACCCATCTGCCAGATGAAACATCCCTCCACATCCACACAGTGTAATACCCAGTCACAGCTTGTAAGAATTTTATAAGTTTCAGTGAGGCCACCTCTTATTCTTTGAAATGCTAAAGAAACAATTTCCTCAATCTCTTCTTATAAGGTAATCATGATATTGTAAGAATCATAGCGTGGAACCTCCATTGCAGGCCCTCTATGAGAAGTACATCCTTCCATAAGACCATAAGGACATTGGAGCAGAAGTAGGCCATTCAGCCCATTGAGCCTGCTCTGCCTTTCAATGAGATCATGGCTGATCTGACCATCTGCAATTCCACTTTTCTGCCTTTTTCCCATGACACTTGATTCCCTTGCTGATTAAAAATCTGTCTGTCACAGCCTTGAATATACTCAATGGTCCAATCTCGACAGCCCTCTGCAGTAAAGAATTCCCCAGATTCACTCCCCTCCTTATCCTTGTTTTAAATGCATAATGCCTTACTCAGAAATTATGCCCTCTGGTCCTACACTCGCCCAGCTCTCCACACCTAAACTGTCAAGTCCTCTGAGAATCTTATATATTTCAATGAGGTCTTCCTTCATTCTTGAACTCCAATGAGTTCAAGCCCAACCCAGTTAGCCTCTCCTCATAAGAAAATCCCTCCATATCCAAGATCATTCTAGCAGATAAGGAGACCAAAACTTTACACAATTTTCCAGGTGCGGTCACACCAAGGCGCTATACAATTGCAGCATGTCAAGATAATTGCAGCGTGACAAGATAACATTTAGTGGCTCATTTACAAGCCTATCCAGGTCCTTTTGAATACCTGCACTTCCTAATCTCCTACCATTTAAGGAATATTCTGTCTTGTTGCGTCATGTATCAAATGTTCCATGGAATTAAGATATAGATTAGCCATAATCAGGCTCAATGACTGAATGACCTCCTCCTAGACCTCCACCCTGTATTATGGCAAGTGTAGAATAATAAGAAATGCATCACCTCAGAATACTTCCCTTAGTCACTAGACTCTAAACTGGTGGAAGATTGGAAAATGTTAATGAAGAAACCTCAATGAATTATAAATCAAATCTTTTGTGTGAAAATATGAACAGGTTCTAGATGCCTCAAATTAAATTATTTACTTTCCCTGCCAGTTATGTTTTGCATTAGCCTAACTAATCAGAGACAAAATGCAACAATTATAATTACTGAGTATTGAAAGGAGATGAACTAGTTAAAAGATAATCATCAGATTTGTGGGTGCTGGATATTTCCCATGCATTTTGGTAACAGAGTGTGTGTTTCGATAAAATCTGAAAATGTTGGTTTCTGCCACTTTTCTTGCACTTCAGTCGTTGTTAGTCTTCTCTCTAACCCCTTAGCTGGCTTGTTTTTCTCTCTCTCTGTCCTCTTCTTCAATCCCAACCCCTCCACCATTTTATCCTTCCATTTTTTTCTTCTGTCTTCCCATTCGCTACTAGACCAAAAGACATGGGGGCAGGAGTAGGCTATTCAGCCCTTTGAGGTTGGACCAGCATTGAATGAGATCATGGCTGATCTGATAATCCACGACTCCACTCTCCTGCCTTTTCCCCACAGTTTTTAATTCCCCTTACTGATTAAAAATCTGTCTATCTCAGCCTTAAATATGCTTAATGACCAGCCTCGACAGCCCTCTGTGGTAAAAAAAATTCCACAGATTCACTGCTGTCTGAGAGAAGACACTTGTCCTCATCTCTGTCCCTTAATCGGGAGACCTCTTATTCCGAGATTATGCCCTCTGATGGACAGATTCTGATGAAGGGGCACCAGACTCAAAACGTTATCTCTGTTTCTCTCTCCACAGATGCTGCCAGACCTGCTGGTTTTCTCCACCAATTTTTTGAAATGGAATAAAATTAATTTACCTTTTCTATTAACCAATGAATTTGGATGCTAGCTTTTTGAGGTTTATATATAAAATAATTGTACGGAGGCTGGTATCCAGTCACCAAGTCACCCTTTAGTTACATGTGCACAGGACATGGGCTGCGACCAGCCAAATCAGAGCCAGTCCCTAGATTGAGGAGGCTTTCTGAATCTCCTCCTTACATCTGTCAGCCAGGGCTCCCTGATTGGCCCAGGTTAACAACTCCAATAAAGGATCTCATAGTCAATGAGTTCCACCTGGCCATGGTTTAATCAGTGTAAATGTACAAGGGATGACAAATCCCTCTGTGCAGTATTTCGCTATTTAAGTAATATTCAGTTCCTCCATTCTTCTTGCCAAAGTGTATAACAGTAAAGCTACTGTCAGGGATCTTACTGACTGCTCCCATCAGTGTCTTCTTCCACTTGTTATTTTTTAGCTTCACCCATATGAATTCTATATCTTCTGATCCAAGCTCACTTCATGCTATCACTCATTTCATCCCAAACTAACAAAGCCACATCACCGCCCTTTCTGCCTGTCCTTTCGAAAATTCACATACCCCAGATATTTTAGTTCCAGCTTTAATCTGTTTGCAAACATGTCTTCCTAATGGCTATACTATCACATCTTTCAACTTCTATTTGTGCCATTAATTCACTTATTTTGTTCTGAATACTATGCTCATTTAACTAAAGAGCCACTAGTTTTGGCTTTGTCCTATTTATTAACTCCTTTGAACCCACTTGCTGCTGTTTTGTTATAATTGTACACTCTATCCTTTCCTGTCCCAATCTGGACATCATTAACTAAGTACCTGCCCTGCAATACTGAAATTTTGTTTTGCTTTGTAAGTTGATGTATCCTGTCTTCAGAACACTCAACCACCGCACCCCCCCACCCCGAACCTCCTTTCCCCCTTCCCCCCCATCCCCACCCCACTATCCCCAATTAGTCTACAGCTTTCCTACAGCCCTAGTTATTTGATTTGCCAGGACACTGCTCCCAGCATGGTTCAAGTGAAGCCCATCCCACCAGAACCAGCCCCCTTCTCCACCAGTACTGGTGCCAATGTCCCACGAATAGAAAGCTATCCCACCCTCACCAATCTTTAAGCCATGCACTTAACTCTTTATGTACCCTCTGACTGTTCCTCTGTGCCTGAGATAGTAATCCTGAGATTATTCCCTCCGAGGTTCTCTTTTTCTAATTTAGCTCCCAAATGGTCAAAGTCTTTCAGCAGAAACTCTTTTCTCGTCCAATCAATATTGCTGGTGTCAAAGAGGATGATAACAATGCTTCCCTCCACTCCCTCTCTATGATCTTCTCCAGCTCTAAGCAGACGTCCTTAACCCTGGACAGATAATACAACCTCTAGGACTCCTGCTCATGGCTGCAATATCCATTCCCCTTATGGTACTGCCCCCTACCACTCCTATTGGCTCCCCCCACTTGAATACCTCCCTGTACCAAGGTGCCATGGCCAGTTTGCTGATCTCCCCTGCATTCCTCATTCTCATTGGCATAGTTTGTAAGAACCTTGGACAACTCCAGGGGCTGACCCTCCTGAACTGTAACCTCCTGGGTCCTCACACAAGCAGTCACACTTTCCTGTCCCTGATCACAGACCAAATCTAAATGACCAGCTGTGACTGCCCCCTGGAACAATGTGTCCAAGTAATTCACCCCATGCTGATACAGCACAGCTCAGATCCCAGCTCCTCAACTTGGAGCTAAAGTTGCTTGAGCTGCAAATACTTATTATACATGTGTTCATTTTGGATCGCCTTGGTGTCTTCCTTGGTAACTTCCTGTACCTTTTCCCAATCTCTGTTCCTCCTCATCCCAAACTTTCACTTCTTCTTCAATTCCTGCATCCTCCCTCCTTCACACCTCTCCCCATCTCTCTTCCCTTTGTCCCTCTGCTTCATTCCTCCCTTCTCTCCCTCTGTCCCTCCTGCTCCCTCCTCCATCTGTCTGTCGCTCACTCCATTCTCTCCCTACTCTACCACTGTTTCCTTCATCTCCCATCTCTGCTCTTGTCTCTCCATTGTCTTCCTCAGCACTCTCTCTGCTGAAATATTTGAAAACTCTCACGGCAGCAAGCACAATTCTCAGAAGGTCTGAGCAGGTAGATGCTGAGAAGCTGTTTGAAAACAAAAAATGCTGGAAATTACAGCGAATCAGGCAGCATCCATGGATCCATCTTTCCAGGGCTGGAGAATCTAGAACAAAGAGTTATAGACACAGGCCACAGAGTAGATCATTTAGGACTGATGTGAGGTGAAATTTCTTCACTCAGAGTGACATGAATTCTTCTGAAGAAGGGTCCAGACCCGAAACGTCAGCTTTCCTGCTCCTCTGATGCTGCTTGGCCGTTGTGTTCATCCAGCTCTACACCTTGTTATCCCAGATTCTCCAGCATCGGCAGTTCCTACTATCTATGAATTCTTTGGAATTCTGTACCCAAGAAAGCTGTACAAGCTCTTGAGTATATTCAAGACTGAGATAGGTAGTGTTTTGTGGATTAAGGAATCAAGGAAATGGGGAGTGGGTGGGAAAGTGAAATTGAGGTAGAATATCATTAATGATCTTATTGAAGGGTATAGCAGTCAAGGGGCTGAACAGCCTCCCCTGTTGCCTTACAGTTTACCCTGTCCATCTGCTTCATTCCCTCTTTGGATCCGCTGCATCTGTCTCTGTGTCCTTTTCTCCTTCTCTTTCTTTGCTCTTCCTCATTCTCCCGAGGTCTCTCAGTAGAGGGTGTATATTCTGGGATGTTACTGTCTGAGTGAGCAATGTTGTTCTGATGACTGAAAGGAGCTTCTACAAGTGTCAAGGACCGGAAAAGTCGGTAACTTGAGTGCAAGCTGATGTTTGGCATAAACAGTCCACAGAAAAGCCCTCCTCCTTGCTTTATTACCCAATTATGGAATGCTACAAAAATGCGACAACCTTTTCTACAACTCAATTCTTATTGTAGGAAAGCCCTCATCTCCAAGTCCCTCCTCAAGTAACGAGTCATCTCAATGTGAGCAGATCACCCTTGTCTCTTTCCCCTTACTGAGCTCAGCTCCTGGATCCCCCCACCCCAGCCAACTGCGCTACATCCCTTCAGCCCTACTGTACAGTTCACAGAAAATTCCCACCTCCTTCACAAGGACAAGTGGGGGCGGCTGGACGATAAATGCTGACTTTGACAGTAACGCCCACATCCTGAGAATGACTAAAAGCTAATTTGGGCTTTGCAGAACAAACAGATAATATCTGGCAGAGGCGAGGAGGTGTGAAGGGGGTAGTTTTTAATTGAGCTTTAATGAGAGAACAGCCCGATGGTACACTGGAACTATAGTGACTTCACCTTTATAGATTAAGGGAATGGAAACATTTAATTCAACTTTTTGGCTCAAAATGCAGATGTAGAACAATGGGACACAGGTTCAAACTAGTAAAAGATTAATTTAAGATTAATGTTAAAATGCTTCTCCTCCATGGAACCTATTGGGTAACTTTTTCATGCAGAGGGTGGTGCATGTCTGGAATGAGCTGCCAGAGGAATTGGTGGAGGCTGGTACAATTACAACATTTAAAGGGCGTCACAAGTTGGACCGAAGGGTCAGTTTCCATGCTGTACATCTCTATGGCTGTATGACATAAGGTGTGACCAATGTATGGAATGGACCCTCAGGCACAGAAGTGAAGCTAAAGCATTGGAAATAATTGAAGTTTAGGCTGTTCTTCTTCGATGGTTATCGTGTGGGATTGCAACTTAACTGTTCCACTCCCTGCACCATTTTGATGCTAACATCCCTGTTAATTTTAAATAGGCTAATTTTACATTAAATAGTGAAAAGAGTTGCTTCACATTCCTTCCAGCTTGATGTAAATCTTTTGGTGGGATGTGGGCACACTGTCAAAACCACAGTCTATGGCCAATCGCTAATTACCCTTGAACTGAATGGTGTGTTGGGGCATTTCAGAGGGCAATTGAGAGTCAACTGCATTGTTGTGAGTCTGTGTAGTTACATGTAAGGACCTCAGATTTCCTTCATGAAGAAACATCAGTGAATCAGATGGCTTTTTATGACAATTGACTGTGGTCACACAGTCACTAACTCTGACCATCATTGGTACTTATTTACCAACACTGAGTTTCAAATTGAGATTTCATTAACTGAATTTTAATCCATCAGCTGCCATGGTGAGATCTGAACCAATGAATGCAGAGAATTAAGCTGGGGCCTTTGGGTTACTAGTCCACAGACATTGCCAATACACTACCATCACTCTCCAGTTTCATAAACTTAAGATCGTCAATGCCTTCCATTCTTATCCATTTAGCTTCTCACCCCTGCGTTTGCTGAGCTACATTGGCTGATCTTCAGTTGGAAAATCCTCATCCCCAAGATCAGCGCACTCGATAAAAAGGTGAAGTCACCATTGTCCCACTCCCTCAGTCACAGGAGAGACAACCGGCAGTGAGTTTAACATCAGGGTCACCAAACCTCAGGCAAAGGTTGAGGTCAAGATGTTCATGGTAATCTCAGCCAGTAATAGGAATTGAGCCCATGCTATTAATGTCACTGTACATTGTAAACTCAGCTGTCCAGCCAACTGAGCTAACTGGCCCCAAATCACTGGCCTTTCCTTAGCTTTGTAAATCATTCCAGACTTAAATATCTTCAAATTCCATTATTCTGCTGTTGGCCACCACTTGTGAACCCCATGTTCTGGGATTCCCTCCTCTAGCCTCTCTTCATCTCTGTCTCCTCTTATAAGAGGTTACTTAAACCTACCTCGATGGCTGATACCTTGGTCACATGACCAACACCTCAGTCCATGATCATGGTGAAATTTTATCCAATAGCACTCCTGTGAAGTTTTTTGGAGGCCCTTACTATGTTAAAGATGCTATATGAATGCAGATTTCTGTTATTGCTTGAATGAGCATGTTAAGAATATACAGGAAATTCATTTCAGTGGAAAACTCACCTTTTAGTAGAGTGAGCTGTTATTTAGTAATTAGTGCTGTACGTCCCTCTTGGATATGGTGCAATCTCATTAACATGTGGAAGGCAGCAACAGGCTGCTGACTGAACAAGTATTGCAAAACATTGCAAGTGCTGTCTTGATCAAGTGCTAGATCCTAAACAGTTTAGAAATGCAATAATATTGATACAGAAACAGTTGACGTGACACAAACAGGAAGTCAGGGGTCACTTTGACGCATGCTGCTGATTCTAGTCACATCATGAGTGGAATGACCCTGAATTTCATTTTTTGCTACATTTTCAAAGGCAGTTTTACCCCTTCACCTCCCTCCCTGTCCTCCCTCCTCAACAAGTGAGAAGGGGTGTCTTTCACTCAAGTCAAACACCATCCAATTCCTCAAAAGATTGATTTCTCCTTGTGTATGCTATAGGAAAGGTGCTGTTAAACTTGAAAGGGTTCAGAAAGGACTTACAAAGTTGTTGCCAGTGTTGGAGCGTTTGAGTTACAGGGTTAGGCTGAATAGGCTGGGGCTATTTTCCCTGGAGCGTCGGAGGTTGAGGGGTGACCTTATAGAGGTTTATAAAATCATGAAGGGCATGGATAGGGTAAATAGACAAGGCCTTTTCCCTGGAGTGGGGGAGTCCAAAACTAGAGGCTGTAGGTTTAAGGTGAGGGTGAAAAGATTTAACAGGGACCTGAGGGGCAACTTTTTCACAGAGAGGGTGGTGCGTGTATGGAATGAGCTGCCAGAGGGAACAGTGGAGGCGGGTACAATCATAACTTTTAAAAGGCATCTGGATGGGTATACGAATAGCAAGGGGTTAGAGGGATATGGGCCAAATGCTGGCAAATGGGAAGAGATTAATTAAGGACATCTGGTTGGCATGGACAAGTTGGATCAAAGGGACTATTTCTGCGCTGTATATTTCTGTGACGTTATGACTCTATGCAAGTTGGCATGTGTGTCAGCTGACTGTTTGCCTTGGAGGGGGAGGGCAGGGCATCACCAACTAAGTTGGACCCCGTCCTGGCATCCATTCATGATCACTCTCCATGGAACATGGATCATGGGTGAAAATGCCACTGCCTGCCATCCTGGCTAAAATCTGGTAGGATTGGCAGGACTGGTCATTACGCTGACTGACTGAAGAAAGGGCTCACGGTTAATCCATTGCCCTGAACTGACCACAAAAGCAACGTCATTGGCAAGAATCCGCAAGGTTAGTGAGCCTAACACAGAGGCAGTGGCTGGAGGCAGGAGGAGTTGCAGACTGAGACTGGCAGGAGGCAATGGCAATATGTGCAGACAAAAGGTTACTATGAACAGCCACAACTTGCATTTGTATAGCACCTTTAAGACTGTAAAACATCCCAATGCTTCACTGGGGTATTACAAAAACAATTGACAGCAACCCACCAAAAGATCATTAGTACAAGATACCAAAGAACTGGTGTCTTGCACTAATAAACTCAGCATGAATGGAAGAATTTCTTAAACTGGAAAAGAGATACAATGCAGAGAGATTTAGAGAGAATTCTAGAGCTTAGGACTTTGACCAATGGTGAATGGATGAAAATCTGACTATTCATGAGGCCAGATTCAGAGCAATTTAACAATCTGAGTGTGTAGGACTGGAGCAGGTTGCAGACAAAGGGCTCGGAATGTGTGAGGTGGTCTGTAAACAAGGCTAAGAGCTTTCTAAGCAAAACATTGCTGGGAGCCAGTCAATGTCTGCCAGCACAGGATTGATGGCTCATGGGAGTTGGTTTGAGTTAGGATATGGCAAGCAAAGTTCCTGTTTATGAAGCCAACCAGAACAGTCAGATCTGGAGGTGACAAAGGCAAGGGTGAAGGTTTCAGCAGTCGATCAGCTCATTCTTCAGTCAGTCATATGGTAGTGAGGCCGAGTGGTCAAAGACTGAATTCAGGTTCCAGTCTCCTAGGAGGCGTGGGTTCGAATTCCACCGCTGCCACTTTGTGGTAGCTTGTTGTGTGGCGCCGGCACGGTGGCTCAGTGGTTAGCACTGCTGCCTCACAGCGCCAGCGACCCGGGTTCGATTCCACCCTCAGGCGACTGTCTGTGTGGAGTTTGCACATTCTCCCCGTGTCTGTGTGGGTTTCCTCTGGGCACTCCTGTTTCCTCCCACAGTCCAAAGATGTGCAGGCTGGGTAAATTGGCCATGCTAAATTGCCCTTAGTGTTCTGGGAGGTGTAGATTAGGTGAGTTATAGGGGGTTGGGTCTGGGTGGGATGTTCTGAGGGTCGGTGTGGACTTGTTGGGCCAAAGGGTCTCTTTCCACACTGTAGGGATTGTATGATTTTATGAAAAAAAAGTCAGCATAATGACAAGGTGTAGAGCTGGATGAACACAGCAGGCCAAGCAGCATCAGAGGAGCAGGAAAGCTGACGTTTCGGGTCTAGACCCTTCTTCAGAAATTGTAAATTCAGACCCTTCTTCAGTATAATGACCAGTCCTGCCAGTTAGTTGATTTTAGCCAGGATGGCAGGCAGTGGCATTTTCACCCGTGATCCATGTTCCATGGAGAGTGATCATGAATGGATGCCAGGACGGGGTCCAGGTTGGTGATGCCCCCACTCTGCCAGCTGACACACATGTCAACTCGATGATAATGTAGATAAGGTCAACTTTCCCTCCAAGCCACTCACCATCCTGACTGGGAAATGTATCACCATCCCTTCAGTGTCACTGGGTCAAAATCCTGGAATGCCCTCCATAAGGGCATCAGGGGTATACCTACAGCACATGGACTACAACAGTTGACCCACTGCCTTCTAAATCATATCATAGAATCCCTACAGCATGGAGCAGGTCATTTGGCCCATCTAGTGTACACCAACCTTCCAAAGAGCACCCCTCCCAAATCCACACCCCTACCTTCTTCCCATGGCTAATCCACACTAACCTGCACATCTTTGGACTGTGGAAGGAAACAGGAGTGCCCAGAGGAAACCCACACAGGCACGGGGAGAATGTGCAAACTCCACACAGACAGTTGCCCGAGGCTGGAATCGAACCCAGGTCGCTGGCTCTGTGAGATAACAGCGCTAACCAAGGAGCCACCGTGTCACTACCATGCCAGCCTGTGCAAAAGGAGCAACTAGGAACGGACAATAAATGCTTTACCAGCCAGTGTCATCCATGTCCCACAAGTGAATAAAAGGAAGCTCATTTCAGGATCAACTAAGAAGCCAAGGCTTCAGTTATGTTGTTCAGCCTCAGGTTCCAGGGAGAGGGATGGAGCCAGTGGCTAGGGGAATGCAGTTTGTGATATAGACTGAATACAATGGCTTTGGTCTTCACATGCAGAGAGCTGGGGTGAGAATAACCACAAACTCACGAGATGCATGGCTGACAACAAATAATAACCACTAAGCTGAACAGATGCTGAACCGAAAACAGGAAACACAGACATTGAGTGAGATGGGAGTTAGTAGCCCATGTGTTTGGGCAGGCCATGTTTCCTCCTGGAGACACATCAGGAAACTTGACAGAAGATCCTTCATCAAAATATTATTTTCACACAAAAACATGTTGCTAAGGAGCAGTCAAAAGAAAACGTACATTTGTGACACTGGGAGATTTTATCAGTAAGATAGACCTCTCACCAAACACGTATTTATCCTGAATATCACCACAATGTGGCATAATTTTGCAGTGATTATTTTACTAAACAGATAAGCTGGAGAATTCAAAACCCACTTTGGGGGCTTGAGAAGCTGAAATTAATTTTGTTTTAAAACTCTGGAAGTAAGAAGGGTGGCTTAAATAAGAATTTGGAATTGGGGATGTTTGCCAATGATGGTACAATGTTCATCACTATTCACGACTCCTCAGATACTGAAGCAGTCCATGTGAAAATGCAACAAGACCTGGACAGTGTCCAGCCTTGGCCTGACAAGTGGCAAGTAACATTTATGCCACACAAATGCCAGGCCATGACCATCTTCAACTAGAGAGAATCAAACCATCATCCCTTCACATCCTGAGGGCTACCAATGGCCAGAAACTCAGCTGTATTCATTATATAAATACAATGGCAACTAATGCAGGTCAGAGTCTTTAAATCTTGCAGTGAGTAACTAACTTCCTGACTCCCCAAAGCCTGTCATCTATTAGGCACAAGTCAGGAGGTATGATGGAATACTCGCTACTTTCCTCAGTGAGCACAGCTCCAGAAATATTTGACACCATCCAGGACAAAACAGCCATTTGATTAGCACTACATCCACAAGCATCCACTCCTTCCACCTCTGACGCTCAGTAGCAGCAGTGTGTACTATCTACAAGATGCTCTGCAGAAATTCATCAAGAATTCTTTAGACAGAACCTTCCAAGCCTGCACCCACTTCTATCTAGAAGGACAAGGGTAGCAGATATATGGGAACATTACTCCCTGTAACTTCTACTCCAAGCCACTCACCATCCTGACTTGGAAATATATCGCTGTTCCTTAATTGTTGCTGGATCAAAATCCTGGAATTTCCTCACTAATACAATGTGGGTCAACCTACAGCACATGGACTGTAGTGGTTCAAGAAGGCAGCTCACCACCACCTTCTTAAGGGGCAACTAGCGACAGGCAATAAATATTGGCCCAGCCAATGGCACCCATGTTCCACGAATGAATGAACATAAAACAACAATTAAGTTATCAGATTGTCATCAAAAATACTAACTGATTCCTAATGCTCTTTAAGGGGGAAAAAACTTACAATCATTATGAGCAGGGTCAGGCTATTGAGTTGGATTAGCAACCATGATTGTATTGAATGGCAGAGCAGGCTGGAAGGGGTGAATGGCCTACTCCTGCTCCTATTTTCTATGTTTCTACATCACTAAGTTTGACTGATACATGGCACCGATATTGTTGACTTTGAAAAGCCCTCTGAAGCCACCCAGATGTGTGTATGTAGCAGTCCATTGGAATGAGGATGAGGCTTTGCTCAGAGCTAGCACCTGCATGGGGAGTCTTTCACTTCGGGAGGCTACAGCATTGCGGCTACCACACGACTGACCAGGAACTCTCTCGCTCTTATGCCTGCCACAGTTGCATCAGAACAAGTTACAACTCCCACTTGAACCCATCATGTCATATCTTCTGTGATCATCAAGCCTTGAGATGGGTCTTAAACCCGAAGCCTCAGGCTGAGAGATAGGGACATGCTGTTGCGTCAGCAACCACCACCACCGCTATCCCCCCAACCCCATCCCCAAATCTGGTTAACACACCACTAAAGTGGTCAGGGCGTGGGAGAGATGGGAAGTCGGGAGGTGCTCGGAGGTATTGAAGTATTGCAATGAATCAGAAAACCATCACCTTCTCAGGCCAATACAAAGAGAAAAGAATTGCATTCCTACAGCCCCTTTACACAGGGGCTTCCCAAATAACATAGTGCTTTTTGAAGGCAATGGTGATGGAAATGTAAAAACCATGGCTGCCAAAATTGTGCACAGTAAGGTCTCACCAACAGCAATGTGATAATGACTAGACAATCCAGCTGTCTCAGTGATGTTGGGTTGGAGGATAAATTTTAGCCAGAACACCAGCGGCAATCTCCCGCTCTTAGTTCTTCAAAGTCTTCACCTTTTATAGAATCATAGAGCCATACAGCACAGAAACCTTTGGTCCAACTCGTCCATGCCAACCAAATTTCCCAAACTATCGTAGTCCCATTTGCCCGTTTTAGGCCCATATCCCTCCAAACCTTTCCTATCGATGTACCTATCCGAATGTCTTTTAAATGTTGTAACTGTACCAGCCTCTACCACTTCCTCTGGCAGTTCATTCCACAGAAAGCACCCTCTGTGTGAAAAAGTTGCCCCTCAGGTATCCATTAAATCTTACTCCTCTCACCTTAAAATTATGACCTCTAGTTTTGAATTCCCCAACCCTAGGGAAAAGACCTTTGCTATTCATCTTATCTATGCCACTCATGATTTTATAAAACTCTATATAGTCAGCCCCCAACCTGCTACGCTCCAGGGAAAAGCCTATCCAGCCTTTCCTTATAACTCAAACTTCCATTTCTCCACCACAATGAGACAGTGGGATCTTGGTTTAACATCCCATCCAAAAGATGGCACCTACAACAGGCCAGCACTCTCTCAGTTGTGCCCTGAGATTTGGCCTGGATTTGTGTGGCAGAGCTTCCACAGGTGTGTTCTCAGAGTCACACCCTCCTGGCTCAGAGATGGCAGTGTTGACCACAGAGCCAAGACTGACACATAAATAAATAAATACAAACCATGCCTGAGACTCCTTCGTATTGAAACTGGGTTAGAAATAAATGACTTTGAACTCCATCACCTTCACATTGGCACACTCTGTATATTGTACTTGAATGCGGTATGCAAGAGAATATTGTTTCTGTAAATATAGTTTGAGTAAAAATGTGTCAAATGCACACAATGTCACAATACTGTACTCAGCCAGGTAATCAGTCACATCAATCTCTCTTCTTTGCTTGTTGTCGTAATCTCTGTGGGTATTGCAACTGGCACTATTAGCACCTGTAATGAGTAAGGTTAGGAGGGTTGGCATGAGGTGGGTGAGGTTGAGGAAATCAACCAGGACTCTTGCTCCAGATTACTGTCCACGTTACACTGAGGTGGCAGCATCAGCTGAACCATCTGGCCCTCTAAAACACAACACGCTCAACTTCAAATAGGCAGACAAACCCTCAGCCAGAAACTCTCGGCAGGCCAGGCAGCATTGGTGGACAAAGAAACAGAATGAATGGGTCAGATCTACATTTCTCATTATAACATGCAGACATATGAACAACAAGCAAGGGTAGGCCATTCAGCCCATTGAGCCTCCTCCACCATTCAATAAGACCCGAGCTGATGGTTTTGTAAGCTCAAATCCAAATTTCAACCTGATAACCTTTCACTTCCTTCCTTATCAAGAATTGATCTAACTCTGCCTTAAAAATATCTAAAGATTCTGTTTCCATCACCTTTGGGAAAGAGAGTTCCAAAGACTGTCTGTGAGAATATATTTCTCCTCATCTCTGTCTTAAATGTCTTGAAGCAGTGACCCCTAGTTCCAGATTTTCCCACAAAAGGAATTTGTTTCAATGAGACCCCAGGCAAGGGTCCCGATATAATGGTTCAGACAGAACGTTCAAAATTTCAAGCTCCCACCTGGGGAGGCATGAACACACATCCCATTGCCTTTCACACACCATTGCCTCGATTGGTTGCAGTAAGATTAATTTTAAAACAATCCCTTCCCTTGTGGATGTGATGATGTAGAGGACTCGGGTGGACAAGGTCTGAAATCACACGACATCAGGTTATAGTCCAACAGGTTTATTTGAAAACACAAGCTTTCGGAGTTGACTTCACCTGCTGAAGGGGTTACTCTCCAAAAGCTTGTGTTTTCAAATAAACTTGTTGGACTACAATCTGGCGTCGTGTGATTTCTGACCTTTCCCTCGTGGATACCTATCTCCCAGACCAAATGAAGTCACACTTTAAGAGGAGCCCAGTTTAACAGGATTTTCTTGAGTTAACAAAAGAGTGAGTTGATTAGTTATTAAATGCATGAAGTAATAAAAACACAACACAGAGATTAGAAATAAGAAAGTAGTCTGTAGAGTTTGGAAGAAGGTCCATGTGGATCTCAGAGACTATGAGTTCGCTGATTGGGGCTGTTAATTTGGGCCAACTGGGGAGCCCTGGCTGACAGATATAAACAGGAGATTCAGAGAGGGTCCTCATTCTAGAGACTGGCTCAGAGCAGGCTGGAACGGCCCTTGTACAGTACACATGGAAATAGGGGATGACTTGGTGATGGGATACCGGACTCTATGCAGTTATTTCACAGTCCAAAGTCAAGATAAAAGTTAAAAGAGATATACGGATCAGTCCCTGAGTATCATGAAGTGTAGATGGTCAGACATTGTCGCTGTTATGTTGGGTGATATCATTAGCACTAATGCTAGTAAGTGAGTAATTGATTTTAACATATTCTCTCTGGCGTAATTGCTCAGTGCAGTTGGCAGTTGATTGCAAGGTTGCTGGTTCGAGACCACCCAAATGCGAAAACTTGCTTTAAGGTGGCATGGTGGTCCAGTGGTTAGCACTGCTGCCACACAGCATCAGGGACTCAGATTCATTTGCACTCTTGGGTGGCTGTCTGTGTGGAGTTTGCACATTCTCCCCGTGTCTGTGAGGGTTTCTGCTGGGTGCTCTGGTTTCCTTCCACAGTCCAGGGATGTGTACATTGGGGGATTGGCCGTGCTAAATTGCCTGTAGTGTCCGGTGATGTGCAGGCTAAGTGGATTGGCCATGGGAAATGCAGGGTTACTGGGATAGAGGTGGGTCTGGGTGGGACGCTGTTCAGGGGGTTGGTGCAGACTAAATGGGCCAAATGGCCTCTTTCTGCACTGTGGGAGCTCTATGAGTTCAAGGTTCTTGGCTCTGCAGTCAGCTGAAAAGCTATTTTGTGTTTCCTTCCGGCTGTGGTTTTGTTCTACTTACGGCTTCAAGAAAAGAGGGAGAGATAGACAGAGACGGCGAAAGAGAGTGAGAGAGAGAGAGAGAGACTTCCTTTCTTCCTACCTGCAGAGCAGGAGTGACTAGGTTTTCTCAGCTGTGACTCTGTTAGCACACACTTTACCTCAGAATTTCAAAACTATCCCAAATGGCAACCAAGGAACAATTACCAGTTTTGTGAAATACTTATCCGGTTCACTAAACTAGCAGCATGGTGGCTCAGTGGTTAGCACTGCTGCCTCACAGCGCAAGGGAACAAGGTTCAATTCCACCCTCGGGCAACTGTCTGTGTGGAGATTGCACATTCTCCCTGTGTCTGCGTGGGTTTTCTCCAGGTGCTCTGGTTTCCTCCCACAGTCCAAAGATGTGCAGGGTAGGTGGATTGGCCATGCTAAATTGCCCGTAGAGTTCAGGGATGTGTAGATTAGGTGTGTTACAGGGGGATGGGGATGGGGCTGGGTGTGATGCTCTGATGGTCGGTGTGGACTTGTTGTCTGTTTCCACAGTGTAAGGATTCTATGATCTTCTCTTCTATTCTTTGATCTAATCTTCTTTAGAGAAGGAAATCTGCCGTCTTTACCTGGTTTGGCTTACAGGTGACTCTAGACATTCAACAATGTGGTTGACTCTCGACCTCCCTCTGAAATGGCCTAACAAGCCACTAACCTGTATGGATCACCCCAGTGGCCTCGCTACTGGAAACATCAATGGCAAGCTCAGCCCTGTCCACCCAGAACAGTATCTGGGGGCTTATGCCAAAATTTAGGAGGCTGCAATGACTAGTGGCATTGGCATTTGGCTGTTAACTCAGGGACCGGGTCATGTTCTGGGGATCCGGGTTCAAATCCCGCCATGACAGATGGTGGAATTTGAATTGAATAAAAATCTGGAACTAAGAGTCTGACGATGACCATGAGTCTATTGTCAATTGTTGGGGAAAAAAAACAATCTGGTTCACTAATGTCCTTTAGGGAAGGAAACTTACCATCATTACCTGGTCTGGCTTACGTGTGACTCCACACCAACAGCAATGTGGTTGACTCTCAACTGCTCTCTGGACAATTCAGGATGGGCAATAAATGCTGACCTGGCCAGTGACACCCTCATCGCATGAATGAATTTAAAAAATTGGGAGTGCTGTCCCACAGATTTCTCAAGCAACGGCCTGACATAGTAATACTCATGGAATCATGCCTTATGAATTATAATACATTAGAGGGAAGAAGGGGCATCATTTTAATATCTAACCTAAAAGGCAGTGCTTTCAGATATCCTTGAAGACTTTTTAAAATCTTCCATAGGTTGTAGATGTTGCTGATTGGAATATCTGTTGGCCCATCTCTAATTGCATTTGAGCATGTGGTGGTAAGCCACTTCCCTTACCATGTACACTATAGCTACAGAACCATGCTCATAGATCAGAGAATCCCTACAATGTGGAAGCAGGCCATTTGGCCCATTAAGTCCACACTGACCCTCCAAAGAACAACTCACCCAGACCCTCCCCCTTATTCTATCCCTGTAACCCTATGTTTCCCATGGCTAACCCACCTAGCCTGCACATCCCAACACAATAAGGGGCAATTTAGCATGCAAGATAACTTGCATATCTTTGGACTGTGGGGGGAAACACAGGCAGAGAATGTGCAAACTCCACACAGATAGTCGCCCAAGGGTGGAATTGAACCCGGGCCCCTGGTGCTGTGGGGCAGCAGTGGTAACCACTGAGCCATTTATGCTGTTGTTAGGGAGCGAGTTCCAGGATTTTGACCTAACAGAGGGAAACACTGCACTGAGAGCCACAGCTTAGAGTTATATACTCAGTCCTGTGGAGTGGAACATGAACCCAACACCTCCCGGTTTCAGAAAGTCACACTGCTGTCACTGGGCCACAGCTAAGAACTCACCTTGTCCATGGTCTAAGGAAGCAGGAACGTTCCATGAGTCACAACCACTCCTTTGTTCCCTGTTGAGGGCTACAGCTAATGCTTGAAATCTCAACAGCTTTAGAACAAGTGAAAACAAGAGAAAAACAAAACCATAACTCATCACCAGTTTTCTGAAGAGCCACTGAGGGTAAATAGAATGGCCAAATGGCACAGAGCATTAAGGTCTAAAAATAATCTCTGGCTACGAGGGCATCAAACTTTGAGTATTTTCACACTGTGACTTTAAAGTACATTGTCAAGGCCAACTGTTACAGGCTGAAAAAGTGCCAATTCTCAAACATAAGAGAGTTAAACAATGTGACCTTGTTTTGAGACAACAAGGTGCAGGGCTGGATGAACACAACAGGCCAAGCAGCATCATAGGAGCAGAAAGGCTGACTTTTCGGGCTGAGACCCTTCATCAGAAATGGGGGAGGGGAAGGGGGTTCTGAAATAAATAGGGAGAGAGGGAGAGGTGGATAGAAGATGGATAGAAGATGGATAGAGGAGAGGATAGGTGGAGAGGAAAGAAACAGGTCGAAGAGGCGGGAATGGGGCCAGTAAAGGTGTGTGTAGGTGGGGAGTTAGGGAGGGGATACGTCAGTCCAGGGAGGACGGACAGGTCAAGGGGGCGGGATGAAGGCCTTGTTTTGAGTTCACTCTGTGTTTGACAGAGATCTGCAAAGCTGAAGAGACTTGGACAGGATTAACTCAACCCACTCCTCACAAGAAAATGTTACATGATAAAAAAAACTTGTCCCCCTGCCCTCCCACGATGGTGTTTTTTTGTCAGTTTTAAATTAAGTGAGTCCCCTGGTTGTCAATCCTTCTGCAAATTGTCTTAATCTATTGAAATCCTTTGTAAGTTTGCACACCTTTGTGAAATCTTCCTCTAAGGAGAACAACTCCACCACATTCCCAGTCCGTTCACACCGATAGCCTCACACGTATACTGGATAACTCTTAGTCTGAATGGACTCCAGATCACACTGAGAAATCGCTCAGCTAATTCGTCCCTGGGACAAGCAGGAACCATGCATTAAAAGATAATTATTATTTTCATATTTGTAGCACCATTAATGCAACAAAATGTTGCAAGATTATTCGCAGGAGCCTTGCAAAGACACAAAATCACAATGTGGAAATATTACGACAGGAGACCAAAAGCTCAGTCAGCCAAAGAGGGCATTTTTAAGGAGGGTCTTAAAGGATGAGAGGCATGTGGTAACATTTAGGGAATGAATTTCAGAGTTCAGGCCCCAGATAACTTACACTACGGCCGTGAAAGACAGAATCATGGAATCCCATAGAATCTCTCCATAGAATGAATGAGGAATTAAGCCATGGACACCTTTAAGGATAATGATGTGCTGATGATATTGTGTCAATGTCACTTGACTCGTAATCCATTCTGGGAGCAAAGGTTTGATTTCCACCATGGCGGATGTTTGAACTTTAAAAAAACTTGACTGATTGCTGTAAAATCCCATCTGCATCACTAAAGGAAAGTTGCTGTCCTCCCCTGAGCTGGCCTACATGTGACTCCAGACTCAAACCAATGTGGCTGCCCTCTGAAGTGGCCTGAAGGGCAATTAGGAACAGGCATCAAATGCTAGCCAAGCAGTGACATTCACATCCCATGAAACAATAAGACAAAAATCTCAAAGGATTGTAGAAGCAGAGGACATGACTAAAGAACTTCTGGGGCAGCATGGTAGCTCAGTGGTTAGCACTGATGCCACAACTCTGAGAACCTGGGTTTGATCTCACCCTCGGGCGACCGTCCGTGTGGAGTTTGCACGTTCTCCCAGTGTCCACGTGGGTTCCCTCCCACAGTCCAAAGATATGCAGGTTAGGTGGGTTGGCCATGGGAAATTGTCTATAGTGTTCAGGCTACATGGGTTAACCATGGAAAGTGCAGCATTACGGGGATGGGGTGGGTCTGGGTAAGATGCTCTTCAGAGGGGTAGTATGGTCTTAAATAGACTGAATAGCCTACTTCCACTCGACAGGTGATTCTATGATGAACTTGAAAACCAGAGTGAGCATTTTAAAATTAAACCAAAACAGATGTTGCTGGAACAGCTCAGTCCTCAGAACTGGAGAAGGCTCACTGGATCCGAAATGTTAACTCTGATTTTTTCTTCACAGATGCTGCCAGACCTGCTGAGCTTCTCCAGCAACTTCCGTTTTTGTTCCTGATTTACAGCGTCCGCAGTTCTTTCAGTTTTTATTCAGCATTTTAAAATATTGCCAGAAGAGGACCCAATGCTCGTCATCAAGCCCACAAGATGAAAGATGAATGGAACTTGGGGTGAGTAGGGATGTGGGCAAAGAGTGTTGGGTAGAAAGTGTGTTTAAATGAATTGAACTCCCAGAATCAATGAGAAGTCTGTGTTTCATAAGCAGCTCCAATTAGGTGTGATGATAAGCATCTCGAAATATCTTCACAGTCGCAAAACAAACATGCAGACCAATCTTTCAAAGGGATTTCAATGTTTTTGGGAGGTCAGAAGGTTTTTTTTATTCATTCACAGGGATTACTGGTATTGTCAGTGCATGTATTACTCATCCTTAATTACCTTTGAAAATATGGTGGGGAGATGCCTTATTGAATGTAACTGAGTGGCTTGCTAGGGCAGTTTAGAGTCTGGAGTCATGTGTAGAACATACAGAGGATTAGATAGGGTGGACAGTGGGAGCCTTTTTCCTCGGATGGTGATGGCTAGCACAAGGGGACATAGCTTTAAATTGAGGGGTGATAGATAGGACAGATGTCAGAGGTAGGTTCTTTACTCAGAGAGTAGTAAGGGCGTGGAATGCCCTGCCTGCAAAAATAGTAGACTTGCCCACTTTAAGGGCATTTAAATGGTCATTGGATAAACATATGGATGATAATGGAATAGTTTAGGTTAGATGGGCTTCAGATTGGTTTCACAGGTCGGCGCAACATCGAGGGCCGAAGGGCCTGTACTGCGCTGTAATGTTCTATGTTCTATGTTCTATACTGAGTAAGAACAGCAGATTACCTTCCCTGAAGGACATTAGTGAGCAAGATGAGTTTTTCCAACAATGATTTCATCATTAGACTCTTAATTCCAGATTTTTATTGAGTTTAAATTCCACTTTCTAAAATGGGGGAAATTTGAACCAGGGTCCCCAGAACATTAGCTGGGTTTCTGGGTTGATAGTCCAGTGAATAACACCACTAGGCCACTGTCTCCCCTTGCTGTGAGCTCTATAGTCACTAATGCTAACATATGAGCTTTTTGATCCAACTTTGTTTGCATTTATTGTAGCTCATTGAATGGGATGAGATCAGCAAACCCCTAAAAGGCTGTCAAACATTTTGCAAGTTGTGTAAGAGCTACAACATGGCCAAAACAGTCAATGCAATGCTTTGTGTTATTCTTAGAACTGAAAGAGAAATAGTCTGAGAGAAATGATACTGTCAACAAGTGTGCAGTATTGTATAAACAGCATGTGGTGTTTTGTGAGGCATTTCATCTTTACTGACCTTCAGTGTGTATTTATTCAAGTTGCTCTGACTGACACCGATAGTTATTTTTGTCAGTAATCGATCAGGCTCTGCTCTCTCTCGGGTACATGTGCACAGACTGCAAAGGGCAGAGGGCAAAAGTCAATTGAGCTTTCCCAGGTAGCTCAGGTGCTGAGCACTGGCCATTGAGTGAGATAGGTCAAACGATGGACCTGTTTCTCCCCCCTGTCTGTGTAAGGGCTGCCACCCTTCTAGAATTGCCCTAGAGTCTCCAGGAATTGATGCTTCAGCTCTGGAACAATGCCTGAAGGCCACATCAAGAAGAAAAATCCTAGGGGCATTAAAATGAATGTGGGCTTTTCTTTAGAAATTTGCAAATTTGAGTTATTGGAATTCATGGTGGAGGCAAGAAGGGTTTGTTATCCACCTTTTCTGTGCCCTTCATGATTTTATAAACCATCTACAAGGTAACATCTCAACCTCCTAATATCCATAGAAAAAAGTCCCAGCCTATTCAGTCTCTTCTTATAACTCAGACCCTCCAACCCCAGCAACGTCCTGATAAATCTTTTCTGAATCCTCCCCAGTTTAATAATATCTTTGCTATGGCAGGGTGACCAGAACTGTACACAGTACACCAAAAGTGCCTTCGCCAACGTCCCATACAATCTCAAAAGGATGTCCCAACTCCTATACTCAATGGTCTGAGCAATGAAGGCAAGCATGCTAAAAGTCTTCTTAACTATCCTGTCTAACTGAGATACAACTTTCAAAGAACTATGTACCTGAAAAAAGTTGTAATAAGGGGAGAATTTTCAGGATGACAGCTTCTAACGATTGGAGTGCCACAGGCATCAGTGCTGGGATCACATCTATTTACAATAAGGACTTGGATGGGGGAAGTGACTGTACTACAGTCAAATTAGTGAATGACGCAAAAACAGGTGGGAAGTGAGAATGACACAGAGAGTCTGCATAGGGAAATAGACAGGTTAAGCGAGCAGGCGGAAACATTGCAGATGAAATATAATGATGGAAAATGTATAGTTTTACATTTTGGAAGGTTTATAGAGGAGCATAAGAATCTGTAAATTGAAAAAGATTGCAGCAAGCCACAAGAGAGATGATTCAGGATCCTCATACATGAATTATAGAATCCCTCCAGTACAGAAGCAGGCCATTCAGCCCAACAAGTTCACACCAACTCTCCATTCCACCCAGACTCTCCCCTGTATACTATCCCAGTAACCCTACATTTCCCATGGCTAATCCACCCAGCCCACGCATTCCTGCACGCTATGGGTAATTTAGCATGGCCAATCGACCCTACCTGCACATCTTTGGACTGGGGGAGGAAATCTGCACAGACACAGGGAGAATGTGCAAACTCCACACAAACAGTTGCCCGAGGGTGGAATCAAACCTGGGACCCTGGTGCTGTGAGGCGGCAGTGCTAACCACTGAGCCACCGTGCTGCCCACATCAAAGCAGTTTAAATGTTCAGCAGGCTGTAGGGAAGGCAAATGATGTGTTGGCCTTTATTTCAAATGAAGTGGAGTATAAAAATAGAGATGTCTTGCTAAAAGTATACAAGGCACTAGTGAGACCACACTAGAACACTGTGAACAGTTTTAGCCCCCTTGTCTAAAGAAAGATACTGGTATTAGAAACACCAGGCTCACTAGGCTGATTCCAGATATGAGAGGAGGTTGGGTAGTTTGGGCCTGTGCTCATCAGGGTTTAGTAGAATGAGAGGTGACCTTATTGAAATTGACAAGATTCTTCGGGAGCTGACTAGTGTAGATGCTGGGAGGTTGATTCCCCTTGGGGGAGAGTCTAAGGCCAGAGGGCATCATCTCAGAGTAAGGAGGCGTACACTTAAGACACAAATGATGGGGAGTTTCTTCTCAGACAGTAGTGAATCTCTGTTTTTTCCTTCACAGATACTGCCAGACCTGCTGAACTTCTCCAGCAATTTTGTTTTTGTTCCTAATTTACAGCATTCGCAGTTCTTTTGGTTTTTATATAGAGAATCTGTGGAATTCTTTACAACAGAGGGCTATTGAGGCTGAGTCATTAAGTATATTCAGAACCGAGAAAGAGACAGTTTTAATCAGAAAGGGAATCAAGTGTTATGGGGAAAAGGCAGGAAAGTGGAGCTAAGGTTATCAAATCAGTCATGATCCTACTAAATGACAGAATTGAGTCGATGGGTTGAATGGCCTACTTGTGCTCCTATATCTTATGGTTTAATATTGATCAATAGATTTTTTAAATGAAGATAATCAAAGTATATGGGGGTTTGTTGTGTAAATGGCATTGAGGTAAAATATCAGCTCTCATCTGTTGAATAGCAAGAGCGGGTTTGAGGGGCTGAATGACCTACCCCTGCTCCTATTTCTTATGTCCTTATATTTTCACTAGCAATACACCAACACCAACATCCAGCAATGTCTCACCACATGGACTTATGCTAATTCTTGTGTAAATGATGACTCATAAACTCAAAGTATTTCACAAAGAGTAAACTGTGAGACAGGGAGTGTTTGATGTCTTGTGTAGGAGGTTATATAGACCTGAGGTAACTGGATAAACAAATCTTTAACTGTATTGTTGAAAACCTGAGCATTATCAGAAGGTAATGATCTCAGGAAATTCAACAGTTCAACAGCAAAGAAAGAATGAAACATAGGATTAGTTACAATTCAGAAGGAGACCATTCAGCCCACATGTATCTGTGATGGCTCCCTGCAAAAGCAACTTACCTGGTGCCACTCACCTGCCTTCTCACTGAAGTCCTGCAAGTATTTTCTCCTCAGATAATTATCCAAACTGCTTTGAAAACCACAAGTGAATCCCCCTTCAGTTCTCATGTAAGGAGTGAATGTTCCTGGGTGGGATGGAGGTGAAGAAGAGATGGTGAGGGGAGGGATCGGTCTATAATGGTGCTCAGTGCCCCTGGAGGTGAGTGTAGGGACAATGCATTGCCTGACCTGAGGTGTCACCTCTTGTATTCCTTGATAAAACCTTTAATTATCTCGGGACAATGACTCGAGAGGAATCTAAATTTTGCACTTTAATCAGGAGTTCTCCTTCCTAACGGATTAAAGATACAACAAGAGGCAGCCAGTTTTAGGGTTGTTACCTTTCTGCTTATAAATCCTGTGTCTTACACCCTCTCTCTCACACTATGTCTGAGGAAGGAGCTGAGCTCAGAAAGCTTGCGTTTTCAAATAAACCTATTGGACTATAACCTGGTGTTGTGTGAATTTTGATTTTGTTTTCTCACTCAGCAATCATTGACTATAGAATTCCTTCTGTGCGGATAGAGACCATCTAGCTTGTATCGACCCTCCAAACAGCATCCCACCCATATCCACACCCCCTCCCAACATCATATTTCCCATGGCTAACCCACCTAGCTTGCACATCCCTGGACTCTACAGGCAATTTAGCATGGTCAATCCATCTAACCTGCACATCTTTGGACTGTGGGAGGAAATCTACACAATCACAAACCCAGGTCCCTGATGCTGTGAGGCAGCAGTGCTAACCTCTGAGCCACCATGCCGCCCTTGTGGATGAGAAAAATAAATTAATCCTTGTGCCTCAAGACATTCTGAAGCATTTTACATCCAATTAAACACTTTTTTTTGAAGTATGGTCTTTGTTATATTGAGTAGAGTCATAGAGTCATACAGCACAGATACAGACCATTTGGTCCAACCAGTCCATGCCTACCATGTTCCCAAACTAAACTAGTCCCACTTACCTGCACTTGGCCCATATACCTCCAAACCATGAATTTATCCAAATATCTCTTAAACTTATCTACATCCACCACTTTCACTGGCAGTTCATTCCACATACAAACCACTCGGTGTGTAAAAAAGTTGCCGCATGTCCTTTTTAAAATCTTTCTGCTCTCCCCTTAAAAATATGTCTCTTAGGTTTGAACTCCCCACCCTAGGGAAGATCCTTGTCATTTACCTATCTATACCCCTCATGATTTTGTAAACTTTAATAAGGTCACCCCTCAACCTCCTACAATCCAGTGAAGACAATCACAGGCTTTCCAGTCTATTTTTATATCTCAATCCCTCCATCCCTGGCTTCATCCTGGTACATCTTTTCTGAACCAACTCTAGTTTACTAATATCCTTCCTATAACAGGGCAGTCAGAACTGCACACTGTACTCCAGAAGAGGCCTCACCAATGCCTATACATCCTCAACATGTCACCTCTGTACTCCATATTCAAAGCTCTGAGTGATGAAGGTAAGTGTGCTAAATGCCTTCTTACCCACCCTGTCTACCTGTGATCCAACTTTCAAAGAATTATGTACCTGAACCCCTAGGTCTCTCTGTACTACAACATTCCGCAAGGCCCTACCATTAAGTGTATAAATCCTGTCCTTATTTGTTTTACCAAAATGCAATACCTCACATGTATCCAAATTAAACTCCACCTGTCAGTCCTCAGCCCAATGTAGATGCGGTCATTCATGCACAGCAAGATCCCACAAATAGCAAAGACGTAAATGAAGGGAAAACCTGGCAAAGCTGGATGCGTGGGAAAAATGGTGCATGTTAACAAAATGTGGCCAAGGCAGTGGGTCATAGCAGCTCATTCCTGTTATTTGGACTGTATAAAGCATTGGGACGTGTTGAAAGGTGAATCCACAAGAGTTTCTCACCTGATCTTCAGAGATTCAAATCTCACGTGGCCAATTCATGTACACAGGATGTGACAAAGATCCAAATTTGCTGCAAAACAGACAATGCACCTGGCTTTGTGCTTTCTCCATGTCTGCAAACTTCTGAAAGTTTTGGCCATATGGGGGAAGGGGATTAGCAGCTGTTCTTGTTAGTGTATCAGAGTACAGTCCCAGGTTCAGTGTGGATCAATCAGAGACTGGACTTAGGAATAACAACCAAAAAAATACCAATTGCTGTGAATCAGGAACAAGAACAGAAGTTGTTGGAAAAGCTCAGCAGGTCTGGCAGCATCTGTGAAGAAAAAAATCAGAGTTAACGTTCCGGGTCTGGTGACCCTTCCTCAGAACGGATCCAAAACATTAACTGTGATTTTTTTCTTCACGGATGCTGCCAGATCTGCTGAGCTTTTCCAGCAACTTTGTTTTTGTTCTGGAATTAGGAATATTGTGAGCAGTTTTTGGGCCCAGTATCTAGGGAAGGATGTGCTGGTGTCAGGGGCGGGGCGGGGGGGTGGGGGGGTTCCAGAGGACGTTTACAAGAATGATCCCAGGCATAAAGGGTTTGTCATATAAGGAGCGGTTGAGGACTCTGGGTCTGTATTCGATGGAATTTAGAAGGATGAGGAGGGAATCTCATCAAAACTTACAGAATACTGAGAGGCCTGGATAAAGTGGATGTGGAGATGTTTCCACAAATAGGAGAGACTAGAACCCAAGGGCACAGCCTCAGGGTGAAATACAACTGAGATAAGGAGGGCTGCGGAGGCCAAGTCATTAAATGTCTTTAAGCCAGAGATGGATAGATCCTTGATTAGTAGGGCGATCAAGAGTTACAGGAAGAAGGCAGGAGCATGGGGTTGAGAAACATAACAGCCCAGATCGAATGTAGAGCAGATTCGATGGGCTGAATGGCCTAATTCTGCTCCTATTTCTTATGGACTGTGCTGAAATGCCATGAAACGACTGCTGCCAATTTTCCGACCAACGGAATGACCAGTCTTGTGGTCACCTCCAGTTTGAATCCAGGTCTGACCAGCTCAAAGCCAGAATACACCAGTAGATCTCGGTAGATTTTATTGGTTTCATACTGGTGCTTGCGGGTTTCTCCTCTGGGGTCTTAAGATAGGAGTGAGTTATTTTCCAACAATTTTAACATAAAAGTTATACAAAAACATAGAACAAAGAACAGTACAGCACAGTACAGGCCCTTTGACCCACGATGTTGTGCTGACCTATTATCCTACTAAGATCAAACTACCCTGCATACCCTACATTTTACTATCCTCCATGTGCCTATCCAAGAGTCGCTTAAATGTCTCTAAAGTATCTGACTCCACTACCATGGCCAACAGCGCATTCCACACACCCACCACTCTCTGTGTGAAGAATCTACCTCTGACATCTCCCCAACACCTTCCGCCAATCACCTTAAAATCATGCCTCCTTGTAATAGTCATGTCCGCCCTGGGGAAAAGTCTCTGGCTATCCACTCTATGATCACTTTTATCCAATGGCTATTTCCAGACGGGACAGAAATCAAAGGCAAGCTGAGCAGGACATTGATTGACCCACAGTCATTACCCAAATATCAGTGGCACCTTGTTCATATCACTGGCACAGAAGACTGTCTTTTTAATGAGAACGGCAAGAGTCACAGACATTACTACAGAGAGCAGGCCATTCAGCCTATTGCGCCTACATTAGCTTTTTGAACGAGCTCTCCAATTATTCAGTGTTGCCTCTACTGTTTCCATCGCCCGTCAAATTATTT
>NC_063360.1:36596420-36597087 GCF_021869965.1 Rhincodon typus | reverse complement strand
TAATTGCACTATGCCAAGAGTTCCAGTAAAAGTAATGTGGAATTCTGTGCTTAATTTATCTGTTCTTCGAGTTCCAACAAAAATTACATCCGCTTTACTTTGAAAAGACTCATTCATATTTTGCTAAAATTCCAGTGACGGAATAAAGGAATAAAGTAAATCTATTACCCTTCCCAAGCCCACGCCAAAAGCTGACAAATCTCACCGAGGAACATACAGCTCCCACACGCACTGACTCTCACTGGGGTACAGGGCCCTCACACACACACTGACTCTCACTGGGGTACGGGGTCTCACACACACACACTGACTCTCACTGGGGTACGGGCTCCCACACACACACTGACTCTCACTGGGGTACAGGGTCCCACACACACACACTGACTCTCACTGGGGTACAGGCTCCCACACACACCACTGACTCTCACTGGGGTACGGGGTCACACACACACACACACACACACTGACTCTCACTGAGGCATGGGGTCCCACACACACACAATGACTCTCACTGGGGTACAGGCTCCCACACACACACTGACTCTCACTTGGGTACGGGGTCACACACACACACCGACTCTCACTGGCGTACGGGGTCCCACACACACACACTGACTCTCACTGGGGTACTGGGTCCCACACACAGAAATTGACTCTCACTGGGGTA
>NC_063360.1:36543869-36596320 GCF_021869965.1 Rhincodon typus | reverse complement strand
ACACACACACTGACTCTCACTGCGGTACGGGGTCCCACACACACACTGACTCTCACTGGGGTACGGGGTCCCACACACACACACTGACTCTCACTGGGGTACAGTCCCACACACACTGACTCTCACTGGGGTACAGTCCCACACACACACACACTGACTCTCACTGGGGTACGGGGTCCCACACACACACTGACTCTCATTGGGGTACAGGGCTCCACACACACACTGACTCTCACTGGGGTACAGTCCCACACACACACACACTGGCTCTCACTGGGGTACGGGATCCACATACACACTGATTCTCTAACTACTAACTCTCTAACTAACTACTGCTAATTGTTGATTTCCCCGGTTTCCTCCGAAAGTCCCAAGATGCGTAGGTTAGATGGATTGGCCATGTTGAATTGCCCATAGTGTGCAGCGATTTTCAGGCTCGGGCATAGGCCATGGTAAATGCGGAAGCATGTGGACTTGGTGCGGAAGCTCATCGGATTGTCGGTGCACACTCAATGTGCCGAATTGTCTCTGCACTGTCGGGTTTCAATGATTCCAGGATTCTATAACTCAGCCGCTGCTACAACATCTGCGTGTTTATTGTGGAAATAAACCTCACCTATTATTCCACACTATACAGTAGTGCAAAATACATGGAATAACCAACTGGGCTGCCTGATTGGCTCTTGCTGCTGGTGTGTTATATTGGTAGCTACGGATAAATGTGTGACATTAGGGACTGATCAGCAAATTTAGGTTACATGCAACAGGGCTGCTCTCTCACCAGATCGGGAGAAATGGCTGTTGGTGGTTTAACCTGAGGGTCACCATGCCTCAGCTGAGGGGAGAGGTTGAAAAGGAGAGTCCTTCATGCTGACCTCAGCTGGTGTGGGATTTGAATCTCCACTGTTGGGTAGTAATCCGTCATTGGGTATGTTAGAGCCTGAGTCGGGGACCATTTATAAGAAACCAAGATTCAGTCAAGAAAATGGAATTGAGGTCAAAGAATAGCCACAATCTTACTGAATGGTAGAAGAGATTTATTGGACAAGTTGGTTTTCTCCCACTCTGTTTTCTTCTCTCTTTCTGGAGCACTGTCAATGTCATCCTGCAATTATCCACCAGAGGGTGTATAGAATACACAGACACACACACACACAGACAGACAGACAGACACACACACACACAGACACACCCACACAAACACAGACACAGACAGACACACACACACACACACACACTAAAGAACTTCCTCTTTGCACTCAAGGGATTTCATTGCAGTACTGGTGTGCTCCTCGGGACTCCCTGTAAATATTGACACATTCCCAAGGAATCCCTGTAATTATTGATACATTCCCAAGGACTCCCTATAAATATTGACACATTCCCAGGGATTCCCAGTAATTTTTGATACATTCCCAAGGATTCCCTATAAATATTGGCACATCCCAGTGACTCCCTAAAAATTAACATATTCCCAAGGTTCCCCTGTAATTATTGAAACATTGTCAACATCTCCCTGTCAACATTGACACTTTCCCAAGGACTCCCGATAAATATTAAAACATTCACAGGGATTCCCTGTAATTATTGGCACATTCCCAGGGATTCCCTATAAATATTGACTCAGTTCCAGGGATTCCCTGTAAATCCTTATAAATTGCAGAACCCTCACATTATGAGTGGTACAGCGGCTCAGTGGTTAGCACTGCTGCCTCACAGTGCCAGGAATCCAGTCTTGGATGATTGGGTGACCATCTGTATGGAATTTGCACATTCTCCCTATGTCTTGCATGGCTTTCCTCTGGCTGTTCCAGTTTCCTCCCACAGTCCAAAGATGTGCAGATTAGTGGATTGGCCAGGCTAAATTGCCCCATAGTGACCAGGGTGTGCAGGCTAAGTGGATTAGCCATGGAAGTATGGAGTCATGTGGGTGGGTCTATGCAGACTTGATGGGCCAAATGACCTCTTTCTGCATTGTGGAGATTCTCTGACTCTCTGTAATTATTGATGCATTCACAGAGGCTTTGTTTCCTACAGGACATCTTTTACATCATAGAAAGAAGGTGCTCTGATTTCATCAATTGTAGAGTGCAACACATGGCAAAAAAACTAACACTTTTATATTGTATTAAAATTCTTAATGTTGATGAAACTGGCTACTAATATGCAAGCCCCAAGCAGCAGTTGCGACCCAAAAATAAACTTACTGCTCCCTACAGCACAATATGGAAGAGGTTTGTGGCATATGGATGAAGGGGGTGGGAGGAAATGGATGGAGAGCAGGAACCATTTGGGCTGAATATTCTGTTTCTTGCTGGAAACTTTGTAAACTGAGTGGGTGACATCTCTGTTTCTGAAATGCTATTCACTCAAACACCCTCTTCAGTTTTAAACTAACAAAATGTGTAACATTTAGGGGAGACAATGGCCTACTGGTGTTATTGCTGGTTCATCCAGAGATCCAGGTAATGTTCTGGGGACCTGGGTTCAAATACTGCCACAGCAGATATTGGAATTAAGAGTCTGAATATGACTATGAGTCCAATGTCAATTGTTAGAGAACTCATTTGATTCACTAATGTCCTTTAGGGAAGGAAACTGCCGTCCTTACTTGGTCTGGACTACATGTGACTCCAGACCCACGGCAATGTGGTTGACTCTCATCTGCCCTAAGCAATCAGGGATGGGCCATTAATGCCAGCCTATCCAGCGACACCCTCATCCAACGGATAATAAAGAACCTCTTCTCCTCCGCTAAATGTGAAAATAAAGATTTGCATTTGTGTGGAGATTTTCATGACTGTGAGATGTCTCAAAGCATCCTAAAGAAAGTGAAGTACTTTTTGAAATGTGGTCACTGTGAGTAAGAAACATGACAGCTACCCTATGTACAGCAAGCTCCCACAAACAGCCATATGATAGTGACCAGAGAGAGTCTGCTCTTTGTCAGGGAAAACATTCATAACCATAGGGTTATGGTAAATGGCAGAAGATTGGCACTAAGTGAGATGCTCATTTGCAAAGCTGGAACAAACAAATGGCCTCCTGTAACAATTCTGTGGTCAAGATACCATGGAGAACTGCTTTGCTCTTCTTCAAAATACCATAGTCTGCAGGACATTTTACTTTCTGCCTCTTCAGGAAGATGAGGTCCTCATTGAACATCTTATCCCTAAAAGACAGCAGCTGTGATAGTGCAGTGTTCCTTTAGTACTGTCCCAGAGCGTCTGTCTCAACTGTTGGGTTTCAGTGGCACTTGAGCCCGAAACTTTGACGTTTTGAGGCAAGAATGCAATCAGTTGATCCACCACTGACACAGGACAGTGATGTGGTTCGGGCTCTCTCTGTGAATATGGCACTGGCTGCTCACTTCACTCAAAACAAAAGGCTGCTGATTGTGAAATATAATCCATAAACAACTACTTAGAATCTAAACACCCATCCACAGTTCATACAGTGACCGGAAGACATAGTAGCAGAAAAAGGCCATTCAGTCCCTCAAGTCTGGTCTGCCATTCAATGAGATCATAGCCGATCTGATAATTTTCAACTTTACTTTCCTGCCTTTTCCTCACAACCTTCAGTTCCACTTACTGATTAAAAATCTATCTCAGCCTTGCATATACTTAATAACCCCAGCCTCGACAGCTTTCTGTGGTAAGAAATTTCTCAGATTCACTACCCTCTGAGAGAAAAATAAAATTTCCTCATCTCTGTCTTAAACGTGCAACCCCTTGTTCTGAGATTATATCCTCTGGTCCTAGCCTCTCCCACAAGCGGAAACAACCTTTCCACATCTACCTTGTCAAGACCTTTGAATATTTGTCTCTGGTTTATTTCAATTAGCTTGCCTTTCATTCTGCAAACCTCCAGTGAGTACAAGCTCAACCTACCCAACTTGTGTGACTAGAGGGATGGTCAGGGATGGAGGATTTTAGTTTCTGGGCATGCAACTGGACCAATGACGTGAACAGGTTGCATCCAGCAGGTCCAGGTACAATATCCTTGCAGGAACATTCGCTACTACAGTGAGGACGGTTTCCACTTGAGTGACAGGCAGACAGGAACTGGAGCAGAGAGACTGGAATGAGGGAAACAGAGCTAGAAATTAAAGATAACAAAGTGGAAGGCAGAGAAAAGAAGATCTAGACATAAATAGATCTGGAGATCAAAAAAATGTGTAAAGAGTTAAAAGGACAAATCTAAAGATACTATATTTGTATGCACAGAGTATTTGCAATAAGGTAAATGAATTAACAGCACAAATAGTTGTAAATGGTTATGATATGATTCCTATTACAGAGACATGGCTACAGGCCAAGGCTCAGAACTGAACATTCAAGAGTGTTCAATCTTTAGGAAGAACAAGCAAAATGTAAAAAGAGGTAGGGTAGTGTTGTTAGTGAAAGATAAAATCAGTGCAAAAGTTAGAAATGATACTTATGCATGAAATCTGCATGCAGAATTGATCTGGGTAAAATTCAGAAATAACAAGGGGAATGAGACATCAATGGCTGTTCCCTATAGGCCTCAAAATGATAATAATGTTGAAGGAGGGGATGGCATTAAATGGGAATGTTCAGATATATGAAACAAAAGTACTACAGTCATCATGAGTGATTTTAATCTATATATAGACTATGCAAACAGCAGTAAAGCAATAATGTTGCAGTGGTTGAAATCCTGGAGTGTGTACAAGATGTTTTATTAGACCATGTTTCACTATTTGAGGAACCAACTCAGGGAAGCCTATCCAAGATTTGAATTTGTGCAATGAGAGTTCATTATTCATCTTGTTTTGAAAGGTCCTTTAGGAAAAGGTGACCATGATTAAAAGTGCAATAGTTCAATCCAAAGCTAGGGTCCTAAATTAACAAGACGAAACTATGAAGGTAAGAATGGTGAATTGGCTGTGATAGGTGGGTAACTTCATGAAAAGACATGACAGTATATAGGCAATGGTTAATACTTAAAGAATTAATGCATGCATTGCAGCTGTCACACATTCATTTTGGGGAAAGAACAAGTCAGGAAAAGTTGCCCAATCATGGTTAACAAAAGAAATTAAGGATATTAGTGGATCCAAAGAAGAGTCACGTAAAGGTACGTGAAAATCGCAGCAAGTCTTAGGACTGGGAGCAGTTTAGGACTCAGCAAAGGAGAACTAAGAGTTTGACTAAGTTGAGAAAAATAGAGTGCGAGTGTAAACTTGTAAGGACCATACAAGTAAGATCTTCTATAAGTCTGTAAAAAGAAAAAAAGACTTCTGAAGACAAATGTTAGCCCCTTAATATTTGAAATGAGAGGACTGATTGCAGAGAACAAGGAAATATCAGTGCAGTTAGAGAACTACCTGTCATCACAGGAGAGAACACAGATAACTTCCCTGAAGTACAAGGGAAGCAAGAGTCCTTTGGGAAGGAGGAATTGAAGGAATTAATCTTAGTAGGGCATAAGTGTTAGAAAAATTAATGGGACTGAAAGCTGATAAATCCCCAAAGCCTGATAATCTACACCCCTGTTTACTAAAGGAGGTGGCCACAGTGAATGTACTGCTTGTCATCATCATAATTCCATGGATTCTAAACAGTCCTGTTAGTTTGGAAAAAATATGATACTGCTCTTTAACAAAGGAGGGAAGCAGAAAAGCAGGAATTACAGACAGGTTGGCCTAACATCAGTAGTCGGAAAAATGCTAAAATATATTACAAAGGATGTACTAGCAGGGTACTTAGAAAATACTAATGGGATTGCACAAAGTCAACATGGATTTATGAAAGACAAGGCTACAGGAGGTTTTTGAGAAAGTAACTAGTAGAATCAATAAGGGAGAAGCAGTGGATGTGGTATATTTGGATTTTTGGAAAGTTTTTGATAAAGGTCCACACAAGCAGTTGTTGTGCCAAAACAAAGCACATGGAATTGATGGTAAAATACTGGCATAGATTGAGAACTGGTTAGCAGACTGGAAACAGGGAATAGGAATAAATTAGTCTTTTTTGAAATTGAAGGCAGTGACAAGTGAGGGACCACAGGAATCTGTGCTTGGGCTCTAGCCATTCACAATATATATCAAGGTTTAGATGAAGAAATCAAGTACAATATTTTCAAGTTTACTGATGTTAGAGAACAGGGGGAAATGTGAAAACGCCCCATTGGCCTTCACCGCAGGGGAATTTGCATTCAGGAGGAAAGATGTCTTGCTGAAGCTGTACACGGCCTCAGTGAGACCACTGCTATCAGCAGTTTTTGTCACCTTACCTAAGAAAAGATATCCTTTCTATAGATGGAAATCAGCCAAGGGTCACCAGCTTTTCCTAGGTGGCAATTTTGTCATATAAGGATTGGGTGGGCTAGGACTGTATTCACTGGAGTTTATAAGAATGAGAAGGGTTCTCACAGAAACTAGAAAATTCTGCTGGGGCTAAATGCATGGACGCTGTTCCACTAGTCAGGGGGTTCAGTACGCAGGGTCATGGCCTCAAGATATGTGTTAGGTCATTTCAGACTGAGATGAAGAGAAATCTGTCAGAGGGTGGTGGCTCTGTGGAATTCTTGAGCACAAGTCACTGAATATATTTAAAAAAGACATAGATAGATTTCAAATCATAGACTCATAGAGATATACAGCATGGAAACAGACCCTTCAGTCCAACTCATTTATGCTGACCAGATCTCCCAAATTAACCTAGTCCCAATTGCCAGCATTTGGCCCATATCCCTCTAAACCCTTACTATTCAGATATCCATCCACATGCCTTTTAAATGTTGTAATTGTACCAGCCTCTACCACTTCCTCTGGCAGCTCATTCCATACATGCACCACCATCTGCATGAAAAGGTTGGCACTTAGGTCGCTGTTAAAACTTTCCACTCTCACCTTAAACCTATGCCCTCCAGTTTTGGACTCCCCTAATCCAGGAAAAGAACTTGTCTATTTACCCTATCCATGCCCCTCATGATTTTATAAACCTCTATAAGGTCACCCCTCAGCCTCCGATGTTCCAGGGAAAATAGCTACAACCTATTCAGCCTCTCTGTTTAGCTCAACCCCTCCAACATCCTTGTAAATCTTTTCTGAATCCTTCCAAGCTTCACAACATCCTTTCTATAGAAGGGAGACCAGAACTGAACACATTATTCCAAAAGTGGCCTAACCAATGTCCTCTATAGCCACAACGTCACCTCCCAACTGCTATACTCAATGCACTGACCAATAAAAGCAAGCATAAATGCCTTCTTCACTATCCTATATACCTGGGACCCCACTTTCAAGGAAATATGAACCTGCATTCCAAGGTCTCTCTGTTCAGCAACACTCCTCAGGACCTCACCATTAAGTGTATAAGTCCTGCCCCGATTTGCCTTTCCAAAATGCAGCACCTCACATTTATCTAAATCAAACTCCATCTGCCACTCCTCAGCTCATTGGCCCATCTGATTGAGATCCCATTGTTCTTTGAGGCAACCTTCTTCACTGTCCACAAAATCTCCAAGTCATCTGTAAACTTACTAACCATCCCTCCTATGTTCACATTCAAATCATTTATATAAATGACAAAAAGCAGTGAACCCAGCCCCGACCTTTGTGGCACATCGCTGGTCACAGGCCTCTAGTCTGAAAAGCAACCCTCCACCACCACCCTCTGTCTTCCAACCTCGAGCCAGTTCTGTATCCAAATAACTAGTTCTCCCTGTATTCCATGTGATTTAACCTTGCTAACCAGTCTACCCTGAGGGACCTTGTCAAACATCTTACTGAAGTCTATACAGATCACCTCCACTGCTCTGCCCTCAACAATCCTCTTTGTTACTTCTTCAAAAATCTTAATCAAGTCAGTGAGACACAATTTCCGACGCACAAAGCCATGTTGACTATCCCAACATCCTGGTAAATCTTTTCTGAACCATATCCACTTTAATAATATCCTTCCTACAGCAGAGTAACCAGAACTGCACACAGTACTCCAGAATAGGCCTCACCAACATCCTGTACAACCTCAATATACATCCCAACTCCTATACTCAAAGGTCTGAGCAATGAAGGCAAGTGTGCTAAATGCCTTCTTAACCACCCTGTTGACCTGTGATGTAAATGTCAGAGAAATAATACGCTTGAACCCCTAGGTCTTTCTGTTCTACAGCACTACCCAGGGCCCTACCATTAACTGTATGAGTCCTGCCCTTGTTTGTTTTACAAAAATGCAATACCTTGCATTTATCCAAATTAAACTCCATCTGCCACTCCTCAGCCTTTTGACCCAATTGATCAAGATCTCTTTGTAATCTTAGTTAACCTTCTTCACTGTCCACTATACCACCAATTTTGGTGTCATCTGCAAACTTACTAACCTTATCTCCTAATATCTCCTACAAATAGTTTATACAAATGACAAACAAAAGTGGATCCAGTACCGATCCCTATGGAACACTGCTGGTCACAGGCCTGCAGTATAAAAATCAATTGTCCACCACCACCCTCTGTCTCCTACCGTCAAAACCAATTTTATATTATAGGCAAGCTCACTCTGAATCACATGATCTAATTTTACTAACTAGTCTACCATGTGGAACCTTGTCAAAAGCTTTATTAAAGTCCAAGAAAATAAGGTCTACTGTTCTTATCAATCCTTTAGACTTCAGTCCCACTCCACTGACAAAAACCCATAGTCTCCATTGTTGCTTCTGGATAAGTACCGAGGGCATGTTGCCCTCGGAGGTTTAATCTTTCAAATGAAGTGTTAACTCATAGTTTGTCTCCTTTCTTAAGCAAATATAAAATATTCAAAGAATTCTCCCTAGGATACTATTTATCCCTTAACCAATGGCACAAAAAGAATAACCAAATTACCTCTTTGCAGTTTCTGGGATCATACCATGCACAAATTGTCTGCCCCTATTGTAGCACTGATCACACATTTCTAAACTACTTAATTTGCTGCAAGACACTTCCCTCCTAAAGTCCTAATTCATATTATTGCAAATTCATCCTATTCTGACATTGATGGATTTTTTATCCTTCTGTACAATCAGAGGCTATAAGAACAGTAAGTACATTATGAAGGTCAGCAGAGCTTGTTTCGGATGGCAGCCTGTCCTGTTCTGTTACGTCTGTTTCCTGGGGATCCCATTTAAACAGGTCCACTTGAGGCATTCCATGACTGCTGGGTTGCAGACAGACTTGAGTGCATTGTCCACATGGAGACAAATAACTTCTTTTGTGGCTTTTGTAACCTCATTGCATAATCCTAATTTAAGGTGTCAACTGTGGTTCAGTGGGTCACACTTTTTGAGGTCTCTTGTCCTGCAGTGGTAGTGTTGCCACCGCTGGACTAGGAATCCCAGGTTCAAGCCCCACATGCTCCATAGGTGTGTCATAACATCTCTGAACAGATTGATTACAGAAATCTGTAATCAGGGTTCACAAGGTTGACCCAGATATGGGGGGATTTTGTTAGGCGGAGAGTTTGAGTGGGTTGGGCTTCTACTCAGAGTTGAGACAAAATCAGAAATTATTGAAATATATGAGACTCTTCCAGGGCTTGAAAGGGTTGATGTGGAGAGTTTGTTTTCCATTGTGCAACAGCCTAGGATGAGTGGGCATAATATCAGAATAAAGGATTGCTCATTTAGGACAGAGATGAGGAGGATTTTCTTCTCTCAGAAGGTAGTGAATCTGTGAAATTCTTTCCTGCCGACTGGTGTTGAGACTGGGTCATTACGTCTATTTAAGGCTGAGATTTACAGATGTTTAATCAGTAAGAAAATCAAGGATTATGGGAAAAAGCAGGAAAGTGGAGTTGAGGAATATCAGATCAGCTATGATCTCATTGAATGACAAGAGCAGACTTTCTGGACTGAATGGCCAACTTCTGCTCCTTCATCATACGGCCTGAAACAGAGAGGTTAGGGACACTTGTGAATTTTATTGGGAATAAATGACTCAAATCCACCTGATGATTTAGAGGCAAGGCTGTATGCCCAGTGAGTGTGGAAACTGTAACAGTCAGGCAATGGTACAGGGTTCTTGTGATGCGATAGTGCTACTACCTCTGGACCAGGAGACCTGGGTTCAAATCCCGTCTGCTCCAGAGATTTTAAGAGGCTCTTATGGAACAGTGGTAGTGTTTCTACCTCTGAACCAGGAGGCCTTGATTCAATTGGAACCCTGCTCCAAAGATTGAACGGGTTGATCAGAAAGTACCTCTGCTCAGGGTAGCCTGAGGACACGTGCTACGGCCTTTCCCGCGCCCCGGGGAAAGGTTACAGCGAGGTGGGCGTGACCCGGTGACGTCAACCTGCCTGCGCGCTGACGCAATGCCCCAGCGTACGTGCGTGACGGGGTGACGTAAAGGTGGGTCCAGTCAGTTGGTCAGTGTCTGGAAGAGATTGAGTGTGTGTGTGAGGGGAGGAAGGTGGGAGGGGGTGAGGATAGAGGATAGAGGGAAAGAGGGAAAGGCAGGGGCAGGGGCAGGGGCAGGGGCAGGGAAGAGAGAAGAAAGGCTGTGTTCAGCTGGAGGAGATGGAGAGGAACAGCAACAGGACGGTGGTGGTTACAGGTAAGTGAGATTGAGACTGGTGTTACTTTGTATCTCCTGCACTTTGTTGCAGTCGCTGGGCTCTGGATACACCTTAGCCTAGTATCTGCTGCTCACATTGTCATCACTCCCAACCCCATCCCTTCCCTCTCCTCCCTTCACGATCTTTTCCTATGGCCGCTTTACTGTCGAGTCTTTGACAGGATTGCCTTTATGTTTATCTGTCGTTTTTTTGCGAACTTCACAGTGTTTCCTTTTGAAGTATTGTTGCCTGCCTGAGCAAAGTTTAGTTCAGCATAACTTCTTAGAAGTAAGAGTCCTTTGAAGTATATACACCTGTTGATAAGCGAGTGAGAGAAAATGGTGTTGTTACTAATTAAACCGTTTGCAATTTTTGTCAACAGTAGTTAAGTTTGAAAGTGATGTATGCGTGCTGTAAATTGTCATTTCCTATTTTTGTAGATTTATGTATATCATCTGATTTGGGCTAATTTGAAAGGGACCCAGACATTTAAGAAAACACATAGGGGCAAGACAGAGAAAAGGACTGTTTCAGTGTCTTTTTTTTTGATGTGTTAGGCACGGTTGGGGAGCCATTATACTAACTCTCCAGAGCTGTACTAGACAAAGAAAGGGACAAGGGAGTTGGTCAGACAGGGGCAGAGACTGGGCCAGACAGTAAAATTCAGCAGAGGAGACCATGCATGAAAGGCTTGGGATTGTTGAGTGTCTGCAGAAACAGTGACATGACTTGAGAGTGTTGTGACGACTTGCCTGACTGCAAATAGCTAGGGTCTTTAACCAGTTAGAGATAGTAGCATGTGGATGGGGCAAGGAAGCAGTCAGACAGACAAAACAGGTTAGTGCTTATGAAGCTTGAACTTAGAGATCAGAAATAGTGTCCAGAATTTTTCTTTTAAAATTACCTCTAAATAATGACAGGGATTGTCAAGTTCAGTGCTTACACTGAAACTGAAAATCTTTTGAGTCGTGAGATGTTTGGAGTGTTTGATTTCACTTTCCACACGTTTTGTGCTATTTTGAAAGAGACCAATGGGAGATTGGAGAAGAAGAAATCTGATAAGTGAAAGGGAGACAATATTTATATAATGCATGTTATTAGCACTGCCATTATTTCTTTTCTCAATAACTTATGAGAACCTTTATGGAAAAGACAGGGATTTCTGGCAACGTCTTGATACAGCCTCCTAACAGTTATAAAACAATGGATTTGTATAGTGATAGTAGGAACTGCTGATGCTGGAGAATCCGAGATAACAAGGTGTAGAGCTGGATGAACACAGCAGGCCAAGCAGCATCAGAGGAGCAGGAAAGCTGACGTTTCGGGTCTGGACCCTTCTTCAGGTTTTATATAGTGCTTTTTTTTTACCTCAGGATGACCTGAAATGCTTTACAACCAATGAAGTACTTTATCTACAAAGTTAGAGACTGCACTTAAATAATGTGGCAGACCATGCACAACAAGCTGCTGTAAATATCAATATGATACTACAAGATGATCAGAGGATTAGATAGGGTGGACAGTGGGAGCCTTTTTCCTCGGATGGTGATGGCTAGCACGAGGGGACATAGCTTTAAATTGAGGGGTGATAGATATAGGACAGATGTCAGAGGTAGGTTCTTTACTCAGAGAGTAGTAAGGGTGTGGAACGCCCTGCCTGCAAAAATAGTAGACTCACCCACTTTAAGGGCATTTAAATGGTCATTGGATAAACATATGGATGATAATGAAATAGTTTAGGTTAGATGGGCTTCAGATTGGTTTCACAGGTCGGCGCAACATCGAGGGCCGAAGGGCCTGTACTGCGCTGTAATGTTCTATGTTCTATGTTCTATAATGACCAGGTAATCCATAAAAACTATTTCTGACAGTTAAGAGACAAATATTAGTCAGAACATCTTTGGAGAATTCTGATGCTCTCCTGTTATGGGAACTCTTATATCCACCTTGGAGGGTGTATGGAATCTCAGTTTAGCAACTAATTCAGAAGACAGAACCTCGAGCGGTACAGTATTCTCTCAGGGGGGGGAGGATCGACTTTAGATTTGTTTTGCTGAAGTCTGATCTAAAAAGAAAGTGAACAGATAGTTCACTAACCATTGAGAGCCCATAAATAAAAAGACACCCCTCCCCAAACCTTTTGGCTCAGTGAGGAAATGCATTACCCTATGAAATGCTGAGCTGTACAGACCAAAAGCCCTTTGCTATATCCTCTATGTGGCTGCGTAGCTGGAGGTTTGGTGTTTTAATTTAAGAACCCATGAACCAAGCATAAGGGAATCAGTCAGGCATGCTGCTTGTAATCGCAATCCATCTGCTGGAGTGAATGCTTTGAGGATGCCAGGGATCGCCATTTAGCAGCATTGGCACTCAGAACAAGAGGAGTTCATTCATGCCCTGGTCTCTGTTCCGCTAATTGATTTGGTTACAGCTGTTTTCTGTTTAGATTTTATGTATTCACCTCGGTGTAGGGATGTTGTGGTGTTGTAGTTGTGTCCCTACCCCTGGACCTGGAAGTCCAGGGTCAAATCCCACCTGCTCCAGAAAGGTGTAATAATGTCTGAGTGGGTTGATTTGAAAAAATAGGTTAAATGAAAGAAAATTACCTTGATGTGGGGCTCTTGTGGTGCAGTGGCAATGTGCCTATCTCTGAGCCAAGGTACCTGATTTCATTTTGCACCAGCTCCAGAAGTGTGTGATATTATCTCTGAACAGGTTGATTAAATTGCCAGCTCAGATATCGTTAACGTACCAGTGGAATTCTGGGTTACTTAGGGGCGCTTGTGCAGTGGTAATGTCCCTACTTCTGAGCTGTGACCACAGAATCTCTACAGCGTTGAAGCAGGCCGTTCAGCCCATCAAGTCCACACAGACTCACCCCCAACCCTATCCCTGCATTTCTCACCCTAGACGCCAGGCAATTTAGCGTGGCCAAGCCACCTAGCCCGCACATCTTTGGACTGTGGGAGGAAACTGGAGCACCCGGAGGAAACCCATGCAGACACGGGGAGAATTTGCAAACTCCACACAAATAGTTGCCCAAGCCTGGAATCGAACCCGGGTCTCTGGCGCTGTGAGGCAGCAGTGCTAACCACTGTGCTGCCGCCATGAGGTCTGATCAAGTTGATTTTAAAATATCTTCACATTAGTCTGTCTCCCACATTGTTCTTGATTCTTGCCTGATGAATGTTTGTCTCAAGAGGTGGATTGAGAGAGTGAGCAAGGGAGGAGAGCAGCAACAGCTATCCTGGAGATGGCCCTCGTTGACGGTGTCACTCATGAAACAATGAAGGACTGTCACAAACTTTCCACTTCCCAGTCTCCAATTTGACTTGATACATTCTTCAGTTGAGATGGATCAACAACATCTTAGAATTTTATAGTGCAGTTAATACAGTAAACCTGTCCCAGGGCATTTCACAGGAAACAAAATTTGACCCGGAACTACATAGGGATATTTGGATGAATCACCAAAAACTTGGTCAAACAGGTAAGTTTTATGGAAGGTCTGAAAGGAAGACGGTGAGGTGGAGAGGTGGGAATTCCAGAGCTTAGAGCCTGGGCACCTACTGTCCCACCTTCAATACCGGAGAGATTTTAAACTGAGGATGTGCAAGAAACCAGAATCGAAGGAGCACTGAGATTTCAGTTGGTAGGATGTAGCACTGGCGATGGGGGTTACTGCTGCCAGATCGTGGGGTGATTTGGAAATAAGGCTGAGGATCTTAAAATCTAGTAATTGTTGCTTGGGATCCGAGGGAGGTCAGTGTATATGGATGATATGTAAGTGGAACCTGGCATGGGGAGGGGCTTGAACTTCACCTAATTGTGCTGACCTGGATGTGATCGAGGTGTCACTGAAGTGACCAGTGTCCTGTTTATCACTGAGCAAAAGGAAAACACGTATGTTTTACCTCACAACATGTCTCTATTGCAGGGCATCATTGGTGAGCTGCTGTTTTTATAATTTGCATCTAATCTGTACAGTGTTGCTTAATAGAGTTTAGAGCAAAATATATAATTGCTGATGTGGTGAAGCTAAGTGTGTGCTGAACTAAAACTAACTGGTGAATGTAACAGTATATCTTTCATGTGTCTCAAATGAATACTTAATAAGTAACTTAGTTACAAAGTTCTATTTCAAATCAAGTTGACAGAATCAGTGTAGCCAAAATCTCCTGTGTTGCCATGTAAACTAGCTGTACTGTAAGATTTGAACTTTGTACACTTTATAGCCAGGACATCATGACCAACACACAAACGCAGAGCAGGAATGCCTTGCTGTCATTGTGTCCTTTATGCCGAATCATTCTACCAGGAACAAACAAACAACATAGACGACTGGGAAACTCAACAGATCTGACAGCATCTTTGGAGAGAAAACAGTTAATGCTTTGAGTCCAGTGACTCTTCAGCTTATCAGGATTTAGGTTATTGCTGACTCAGTTTGGGGACAGAAGCCTTACCATCATTGGACACTGCATCTGCCTTTTTCACTTCCAGTTGGCAATGCAGAGCGAAGATGACAGCAGTTGTGGGTAATGATTGTGACCTGGACTGCACCAGCGCCCTGCGCACCACCCCCCCCACCCACCCCCAATGACTGAAGAAATTGTCATGTGAAATGAAGCAGGTGAAAAATGTAAGAACTTGTATTTTTATAGCATCTTTCACAATCTCTAGACATCTGGAAGTACTTTAAAGCCAGTGAAGTACTTTTGAAGCGTTGTTGCTGATCTAATGTAGGAAGTGGAACAGCCAATATGTTCTCAGCAAGATCCCACAATAAGGGTCCAGACCCGAAACGTCAGCCTTCCTGCTCCTCTGATGCTGCTTGGCCTGCTGTGTTCATCAGCTCTACACCTTGTTATCCCACAATATTAAGGTGTGTTTTTTTTGTGTTGGTCAAAGGTTAAATATTGAGCCAGAATATGAGGGAAAACTTCCATCTCCTCTTCCAAACATGTATTTTTTTTCCTATGTCCAACCCAGAGAGCAGACACTTTAATGTCTCATTTAAAAGCTGTCACCTCTGACAGGACGGTATTCACTCAGTACTGCACTGAGACTGAGAGCTGGAATTGTGTGAGGATACCTCTGGATTGAGACTTAATGTAGGCTGAAGTTATGGGTATGAGTGTTACTCACTGTGCCACAGTGAAAGATTGTCAAGACTGAAGCTGGTGGATCAAGTTTGAGAGTTTAATTATCCAACTCGTGTTACTGTGTCTAAGTTCTATTTTGTTTTAAAATAGCTTCTATTTCTCCCATTTAGGAATGCTTTGTTGTTTGAGTACAAGTCCTTTCAGTATCAATTGTGTGATCAGAGTGTTAATGAGTTAATTAGCTGCCTGCTCTGTCTGCCAGCCAAACAGCAGGGATAGATGATTTGTTGTGTCTTAGGTTCATCTTGCAAACTATCTAACATTACTAGGCAATTCTGGAGTGACGAAACTGGATAAGGATGAGGGGTGGCTCTTAAGTCTATATCAATTAGGTTGAATGGTCACTTCTTTACTTTCCACGTAACTTTGACTGTTCTGTAGCATTTCCATAATGATGTGAAGTGCTATTTGGCTAATCCATTATGGGCAGGTTGTTCAGAAAAGGAATCATACCTTCCTGACGTGTTTCCTGAACCTGGTTTCCACAATGGATAATAATATGTGGAGCAACTTATTCTGTCACAATAACCTCTGTTGAGCATTGACAGAATTTTCACATGTCTATCTTATATGTGACACGAATCACATAATTTAAAAAGTGCTGTCATTATCTACAGATGAGTCCAAAAATTCCAGCAGCATGAAGAATTGGCTCCTGAATTAATCATGGTAACAGCCAAATGTTTTTTTTTGCTTCAAACACCTTGTTTGATCGTTATTTCTAATCAAACTGTTCAGACATGTTACAACACGCCTCCGGTGCAGATGGGACTTGAACGTGCAGTTACTGAAAATTAGAGCAGTAAATTAACACCATAAGTGTAAGTACTTTGAATCAAAATGTTCAAACATAGTGTGACACACCTCTGGAGCAGGTGGGACTTGAACCCAGACTTTCTCGCCCAGAAGGAGGGTCAGTACTGCTGCACCAGAAGAACCCTACCAACATGCTATACACTTGGGTAACTGAGGATGACCACAGTCTCAGGCTTTTATTGTATCCGCCAACTCAACGCAAATGGTGTCACAATAGATTAGACACTTTTTTTTCCCCCGACAATTACCATGTAAACAACAATTTCTGTTGTCAGAGTTTTTTTGTCTTGCATTCATCAGGATAGATGCAAGAATGTCAAATTTGAAAAGGGAGCAACAATTTATGCTGCATGAATAAAGTGTGATTGGTTAGCTCAGATTGGCCAAGGTGTTGCCGTTGAGAATGCAAGATGAAAAGCTTCAACTAAAAGTATTACTGAAAGAAAAAGACGGTGTATATTTCGTGCCACCAGGCAAATACTTGTTATTATTGTTCATTTTCTGAAGAAGGGCCTAGGCCCGAAACGTCAGCTTTCCTGCTCCTCTGATGCTGCTTGGCCTGCTGTGTTCATCCAGCTCTACACCTTGTTATCTCACTTGTTTATGTGACTTTGTTTTCCCTGATCACTATGATTTTAACAGATTTCTAGTCATTTAACTTAGTTGTACTTGTTGGCTTGCAGTGTGCAAAACCACAACCAAATCTCTGACAATACAACAGCAGCTATGCTTATTTTTTTTTTTTTTGCAAACATAACTAGTTAGCTGCGCAGTGCTTTGGGACTTTAAGGTTGTGAAAGCTGCTATACAAATGCATTTTTTAATATTACAAAACAATTAGCAAAATCAGTCTTTCAAGAGCTGAGTTTAGATCCCTGTCCAACCCTTTTGTTTTGTATTTTCCAATATTGTTTGGTGTCTGCTATTCTTTGTGCAGAGTTTGAGACAATTTTGTTGCTTCTCTATCTCCGCACTGTTCTCCATGCCTACAGCCCCCTGAGATTGTTGTGCTCCTCTAATTCTGGCCTCTTCTGCATTCCTAATTTTCATCACTCCAGCCTTGATGAGCTTGTGTTCAGCTGCCAAGGCCCTATGTGCTGGAATTACCTCCCTCAATGTCTCCGTGTATCTCTTTCCATCCCCCTTCTCCTTTAGTTCACTGCATTATTGCAAGCTATGTTTACTGACAGAGCCAAGTGTTGTTCAATATAATAGAAACAGCGACTGAAATCAGGAACCTTTGGTCCTTTCTACATTTCAATTTGTACTGAGCATTTTATTTTGAAGTCTTCAGAGGGTACCTAAAGTGCAGAGTCACTTCCCTTAGTCAGAATGTGCTACTGTTTCACATCAATTATTGTTTTCACAAACGTATTAACTCAAATAAGCAACTAGTGTTCCTCTGTCTTGCAGATGCATAACATTTTTGTTTCATAAAGCTGGTCATTGAACTCTAGCCTGAAATGTTCATGCATCTTTTGATCTATGATGTTCCTATAAGAAAGATTTGTATTGTATTCTCCATTTACTCACTGTCCAGAGGTTGTGGCTGTGAAGAGACTCACTTCTCAAGTAGACAGGGTGTTGCAGAAGGCATTTGGTACACTCCTTTGTAAGTCAGCACATTGAGTATAGGTGCTGGGGCATCATGCTGCAGCTATATGTGACATTGGTGAGGCCATTTTTAGAATATGTGTGATTCTGGTGGCCTTTCGATAGGAGAGATATTATTAAACTTGAGAGAAAAGATTTACAAGGATGTTGCCAGGTTTGGAGGATTTGAGCTAACGCAAGAGCCTGAATAGGCTGGAGCTTTTTACCCTGGAGCACTGGAGGCTGAGGGGTGACTTTTATAGAACTTTATAAAATAATGAAGGGCATGGATAGGGTAAATAGACAAGGTCTTTGTCCTAGGGTGGGGTCGTCCAACATTAAAAGGTATAGGTTAAGGTGAAGGGGGTAAGATTTAAAAAGGATCTATGGGGTAACTTTTTCATGGAGGGTAGCGCGTGTATGGAACGAGGTGCCAGGCAAGTGGTAAGAGGTGGGTACAATTACAACATTTAAAAGGTATCTGGATGGTTATATGAATAGGAAGGGTTTAGAGGGATATGGGCCAAATGCTGGTAATGGGACCAGGTCAGATTGGGATGTCTGGTTGGTGCAGGCAAGTTGGACCAAAAGGTCTGTTTCCATGCTGTATTACTCTCTGACTCTTGTTTTGCAGCTAGATTGCTTACCGTGTATTGCATAGCAGATCATTCCCGTCTGTCCTTTATCTTACTAAAGCGAACTATTGAGGGTGCTGGAAGTCTGAAATTAAGTCTGAAAAAGCAGAAAATGTTCAGCAGGTTAGGCATAGTGACATTAATTTCTCCTCCCCTTGCCCCCTGCCGCCGCCGCCACCACCCACCAACCCATGTTTTCTGTTTTTGAGCCTTCCATTTTTATTCTGGGTGCATATACTGATCTGTTTATAGCTTTCATCCATTTTAATAAAAATGTTGTCCAGATTACATCTGCCAGACTTGAGTGCCAAAAGCTGCTTCTCTTCTGAATAAACATCCCAGTTCTATTTGTAAATAAGCCCATTTTAAACACTGCAGTTGAGCATTGGAGTACAGGACACACCCCTATATAAACCCAGCTAAATCTTGGTGCTTAGATATAGGGTTTCACAAAGCGGGGGTCGGGATGATCCCAAGTGAGGAGTCCAAACTAAAATCTTACAGTTGAGAGCTCTAAGGCAGCATTGCAGGCTGCCTCTTTCCTAACCCCATCCCCAAGCCACACTCAAAGGGATCATGGCCACAGTGTGGGAAAGTTTAGGGTTTATTTTTATTCACTCATGGGGCATGGGCATCGCTGGCTTGGTAAGCCTGTCCCTAATCTCCCTTGAGAAGGTGGTGGTAAGCTACCTTTTTGAACTGCTACAGTCCATGTGCTGAAGGCAGACCCACAATGCCCTTAGGGAGGGAATTCCAGGATTTTGACCCAGCAGTCGTGAAGGAGCAGCAATATATTTCCAAGTCGGGATAGTGGGTGGCTTGGAGGGGAACTTGCAGGGTGTGGCGTTCCCATTTATCTGCTGCCCTTGTCCTTCTGGGCGGTTGCGGGTTTGAAAAGTACTATTCAAAGATCTTTGAATATTTGCAGTGCATCTTGTGGATGGTACATGATGGACACTGCTAGTAAGTGTTGGTGGTGGCAGGAATGGTTGGTTGTGGATATGGTACCGATCAAGTGGGCTGCTTTGTTCTGGATGGTGCCAAGCTTATTTCATGTTGTTGGAGCTGCACTCATCCAGGAAAGTGTGGAGTATTCCGTCACACCTGACTTGCGCCTTTGTAGGTGGTGGATAGGCTTTGGGGAGTCAGGTGGTGAGTTACTCACCACAGGATTCCTAGCCTTTGACCTGTTCTGGTGGCCACTGTATTTAAACGGTTGGTTCCTTTCAGTTTCTGGTCAATGGTAACCAAGATGCACTGGACTCTTCCTAAAGTCTATCCCCATCCACTTTTTGCACACAATCTCTGTTGAATTGTTGTAACTCGCCAGTGCCTCCTGGAAGAAGCTCCTGTGACCTCCATCACTTAGATAAGTGTAACATCACCTCCTGGTCACATGCATTGGACGTATGTTAGTTGCTCCTTTATCGATGAGTCAAAATCTTGAAGCTTTTCTTTACAGCTATGACTATACAGACCACAGCAACCCAATGTGGCTCACCACACCACCTTGAGTTACTGGGCATGGGTACCGGGTACCAGGTACCAACTACCAACCTTGCCCATGATGGTCACATCGCAAGAATGTGATTTGACAAAAATCAGTCCCACAGGTGATTTGCCAAGGCAGTGATGGGAAAGGAAATCTGGCAATATTGGAAATCTAAAATAACTGCTGGACATTCACATTGTGCCTGACTACATCATGGGAGTTGACAAGTCAAGTTAACGTTTTGAATTGAGATTGGTTGTACCTGAAATGTTAACCAGTCGTTTCAGCTACTGTGTAACCCCTCGTCTCCAAAGCATCTTCTCCCAAATTATGCGCAACCTGATCTTTTGTTGTTGAGAGGTGACAGCTGTCAAATGAAATTCTTGGCATCAGACAGTTGTAGTTCTGATATTAGAGTAGAGGTCATCTATTTCTGTTGTCTGACCTGCCTCGGCTCATCTGTTGCTGAAACCCTCCCTATTTGAATGCGCTCCTTTTTGACTAGAACTCGCTTTAAACTTGTGTTTGTCTAAAGGTCTGCTCCTTCTATCACCATTCTCTCAAGGGCCATTTATCCCTCATTGCCCTGTGTACACACTCCATTACTACCATTTCAAATTTCTCATTCTTCTGTTCAAATCTTCCATGGCGTTTCTCCTCCCTTTCACTGGAACCTTATCCTGTCTACAAACCTCTGAAATCTCTACACTCCTCCTCTTGCATGTCACCAGTTTCTATCACCACCATTGGTGAGTGTCCACTAATCTCTAAACTCTTAATGTCTCTGTAGCTGTTTGGGACTCTTTAAAACCTCCTTTGACCAAATGTTTGATCATTAGGCCTAATATCTCTCTACGCTGCTTGGTGCCAAATTTTGTTAGATAATAGTGCTCTGAAGTATAGAATCGTAGAACCCTACAGTATGGAAGCAAGCCATTCGGCTGATCGAGTTCACGCTGACACTCAGAGCATCTTCCCCAGACCCATCCCCCTACCCTGTCGTTGTAGCCCTGCATTTCCCATGGCTAATCCACCTAACCTGCACATCTTTGGACTGTGGGAGGAAGCTGGAGCACCCAGAAACCCATGCAGACATGGGGAGAATGTGCAAAATCAACACAGAGAACTCAACATAATATGCAAGTTATGTTGTTTATTTTAAATCCCACCAAGGCAAAATTAGAGTCTGAATTCAATCAATCTTGTCATTTTTTCCCTCCAACAGGAAAGAAAGGAAAAGTGATCGTGAGATCTAGTAGATTGGTGTTGTCGGTAAAATATTGCCAAGTACGATTCTACAGTGAGTCAGACACAGTTTATGAACAAAAGCTTTTGGGAGAAGCAGGGACCTCAAAGGGGCCTCACCAAACTTCTCAGCTATTACAGATGATTTCAAAGGTTATATACATTTGCTGTCATGCGCCAATCCCCCCCCTCAAGTTTTGTACTTTAATCTGTTCCCAGTGTCTTGCAAAGCGGGTGATGGTTAGCGCTTCTATTGTTGTCGGGACAGGATTTGTTGTTTCAGCGGATGTTTCATCTTGATTGTGTAGAGTTCGATCTAAAGGTCCTTTGTGTTGTTGATCTCTTTACTTTCTCCTTCAGTAAGTTAATGTCTTTACTTCTTCCTTTGGTAAATCAATTTACTTATTCCTTCAGTAAGTTAATCACTTTACTTACTCCTTCAGTCCCCACTTGTGGTCAGAGCCATGAGTACTCATGGCCTCTGGACCACTTACAGCCATTGTTCGAATGTCCCTGAGCCACCCATCAAGGGGCGCACAACAGTCTGGTCATAATTCTGGCAGTCAATGTTTTACAGCATGAATTAAAGACAGCCATAACAACACAGCAAGCAGCAATGATGACAATCAATATAATTAAGGCATGCAGAAGGTACGCCCCCCCAAGAGCCACCTAGGAACCACTCGAGCCAACCGTCCCCTTTCCCGGGGCCTTGCCTGAAGGCATCAAGCTATTTACGGATATCGTCAATGGCCTGGGTGATGTTATAGGACTCATCCGTAACGTGTGTTATACACTTGTGTCCTACTATCGTGCACACCCCGCCCTGCTGGGCTAACTGGTAATCGACGGCATACCGGGTCTGCTGCGCATAGTCGTAACTTGGCAAGCTCTCGGTTTATAGCATCCAACCCCCTTGCCGTGCTATTTCCCAGGATGGTCAGCCCACAGATGAGGTAGTTCCTATTTTTGGCACCAATGACTCCCGCTGCTCTCCCCAGAGACAGGGCCCCGAGGAACCCGTAGCCAAGTGAAGACCCCAGTGTTCCCGAGTCCTCTCAGTCTGCACAGAATTTCTCGCTAATGGCTCGGGGCACTATCTTCCTACGGGTGTGTCCTCTCTGGGGGCACGGGACGGTAAGCGGTCCTATTGTCCCTACTGCAAAGAGGACTGGGAGGGTTGGTGTGGCTGTTGTGAAGGTCCCATTGAGGAGGAACACACAGCCTTTCTTGGCTCGATAGCATTTGACCTCCTGATCATTTTCCTGCATGAACTGTTTGTACCACCAGTTCCCTGGCTGGCTGGAGTTTCCGCCTGACCCCACCAGTTGGTAGGTATCAAATGGGTACGTCCATGCGGCTGAACTAACATGGGTCCGGTTGCACTGTCCACAAATAAACTGTTTACCTGCAGTTACGTTTAGACATCGTTGCTCATCACAAGTGCACGTAAACAGGCCTCTGTGCATTTGGCAATGCCGGCGGGAACACTGCATCTGCACACAGGAGGCGTTCTTGGGGACTAGAGCGTACGCGCACCCTCATCCCTGTCCTGAGAAGCAAAGCGGGTACCTTAGCGGGTTTGAACATATTGTGCCGTTCTTTCCCTGAGTTCCTTCACAATTGGGGGACTTTGAGTTTATCAGCTCTACACACCTCCCTTGTATACCTCGTTGATATGTACTGGATCGGCCCACACAGGGTGTGTCTAACGTACCTGCTGTGTATAGGTCAAAGGGGGTCCACCCAGGGGTGGCTACAAACAACGCTTCAACTGACTGGGCAAGTGGGTAGCACACGGTCCGATTACCGTGTAGATGTATGTGGGTCTTGTAAAACAAGTTATCCTCTAATCCCGACACCCCTGCAACCATGACAATACGGAACACCGCGACCACATACATCATCTTAAACATGTTTAAACTAAAACGGCGTAAACCGTATCTTATCACTCTATATGTTAACAATGTTCCAAAGGCTATATTGCCCACGCGCAACTTCCTGCGCTCCCGATCAACTTGCTTGGAGGTCTAGTAGAGGATCGTTCGATCTCCCCCGATCTCTCGACTGCGTTTAACCCACCGGCCACGTCCTGTTCGTGTTTTCCCACCGGCCGTGTCTCACTCGGGGTTGTTCCTATCGGAGTCCGGCAATACCTATTGTGGGAGTGATCAAGTCCCCGTATTCCGATTTACTACTTTCCCTGGCGGTTTCACACATCACATTCGCACTGTGCGTTTGAGTATCACATCCCAGGTACCTCTTCTCCAGTCTCTACGCCCCCTTTAGGGTCCTGACCTTCGCGTGGGGGAATCCTCTCTTAACAACCGGTTCAGGCTGCGTGTTAGAGACGGGTATCTCCATGTCCGATTTTGCTTAACTCAAACGACAGACGGTCTCACATTCGCACTCAACAGATCATTAAACTACTGTGGTCCAACTCACTTAACTTTGGGTTGAGTATCCTGTCCCGGTGTCCGGGCCATGGCCACACTGTCCAAACCGTAGACAGAATCCTGCCGACTACGCCAATTTGTTGTCGGTAAAATATTACCAAGTACGATTCTACAGTGAGTCAGACACAGATTATTAACAAAAGCTTTTGGGAGAAGCAGGGACCTCAAAGGGGCCTCACCGAACTTCTCAGCTATTACAGATGATTTCAAAGGTTATATACATTTGCTGTCATGCGCCAATCCCCTCCTCAAGTCTTGTACTTTAATCTGTTCCCAGTGTCTTGCAAAGCGGGTGATGGTTAGCGCTTCTATTGTTGTCGGGACAGGATTTGTTGTTTCAGCGGATGTTTCATCTTGATTGTGTAGAGTTCGATCTAAAGGTCCTTTTGTGTTGTTGATCTTTTTACTTTCTCCTTCAGTAAGTTAATGTCTTTACTTCTTCCTTTGGTAAATCAATTTACTTATTCCTTCAGTAAGTTAATCACTTTACTTACTCCTTTAGGTGCAAAATTCCAATCCTTTGAATTGACTGAGCAAGGCACTCAATTAGAAGACCAGTTGCTTCTGGAAGGTGAAATTTCTCACTCTAGAGAAACACTCTAGAGTAGGACTTCCGAAAGTTGGGGCCCGGAGCTACAATTCTGGGATCGCCAGATCTGAGCAGTAATGACTGCTATAGAGATCTGACCAAGTAACAACAGCTGTGCTCCTGTTCTAACTTGCTGCTGTCAATTCTTGACAATTTTCAAGTGTCAGCGGGTCATGGCGAGAAGAAATCTGGGAAGCTCTGGTCCAAAGGGAGATGAGCAGTGAAAGCTATTGTTTTTGTCAACATATTCCATACTCTGAGAAAGGAGGCGTGACTAGGATAAATAAATGTCATCGAGCAAAGTTTCTTGTAACAGGAAGAGGGCTTTCTGCTCATCAAGTTTGTTTTGCCATCCAATGAGATGATGGATCGATCGAGTTCCCTTCATTCCATAAGCTTCAATTGCCGTTGCCAAGGTAAAATTGATCAGTGTCAGTTTAGGAACCTTCAGTTGATCCCAGATCTTATTTGAAGGGCCACTTGCAGATTTCCTTTTGTATGAAGAATTATTAATAATTGATGTAACCTCCACATCTGAGCCAGCTGTTTCAGGGTTAATGCTCCCCAGCTCTGGGTTTCTTCCACCAGAGGAAATAGCTTCCCTATCTGGACCTTAATCAACTCCTTTAATCATCATAAACCCCTCAATTAGATCCCTTCTAAGAACTCCTAAACTCAAGGGTGTGAAAGCCTAGTCTGTACAATCAGTCCTCATAATTTACCTCTTAGCCTCATTAATCTGGGCTCCCTCTGATTTCTCTTGTTTTCTAACTGAGGTGCGATGTCCGGGATTGAGCTCATCACTGGTGTCAAACCAGAATGTTTCACTCTGTTGCATTGTTTCCATTACTTTGTATTCTTCATAACATTAGATCAGAGTCTGTGATGTTAGTGAAGGTTTGTACTTTGATTTTAATTATTATTGTCACGTGTATCTACAGTGATAGGTTTTGTTTTGCATGCAATACACGCATACCTGGTTGTATGGTAGTTGGCAAAGGTTGAATGTGTGATGCAAAATGTTGCCCCGATTTGGAGGCAGAGGGATGGGCGCAGACAGATTTGGGGGTAGAAAAAGCACTCACTGGCTGACATTTGCTTTTAATTCAATGTCAGAGTTTAAGGGCATTGATCTGATCCCAGCACTACCCCATACGCAAATCTGTCACGTCTCCACAGCAAACCTTTGTTACCATTAACTTCCTGTAGTCTGTTGAAGTTGATGTCGCATTGTGCTTTAGATGAGGTTACAACTCTCTTCCTGCAGTGAGATGTTTAAATTTACCTGAAGGAATATAAATATTGTGGCTGCAAGAGTGGCTCTAAAGCTAGGAATTCTGTGGCAAAAACTCCCTTCCTGTCTCCCTAATCCTTCCACTATCTACAAGGCATGTCAGGAATGTAACATGAACTCCCTACTTGCCGAGAAGAGTATAACAGCAAAAAGCTCTTCAGTAGCCTGCTTGACACACTATCCAACATTGACTTCCTCTACTTCCGAAACACGTTGGAAGCAGTGTGTACCATCTACCAGATGCATTACAGAAACTCAAGTTATTTAATGCAATTGAGATTGGAGCTCATCTCCAAGTTCCTCTTGAAGCCGCACATCTTTCTAACTTGGAAATATATCACTATTCGTTCATTGTCGCTAGATCAAAATCCTGGAATTCCCTCCCCAAAGGCATTGTGGGTGTCCCCACATTCAAAGACTCCATTGGTTCAAGAAGCCAGCTCACCACTACCTTCTCAAGGGCAATTGGGAACAGGCAATAAATGCTGACCTAGTCTGCATTGCCCACATCTCATGATCACCTACTGTGTCACTTTTTCTTATGAGTAATCCTCTTGGTCCTTTTGTTATTCTATGGAATATAAAAATTGAAACATAATTGTGAACTAATGTCATGTTAGAAAGATCACAATGGTTTTATTCATTCAGAGACTCCCCCCATAAAAAGCAATGAGACAAATACTGCACCAAGTGATTGTTTCTTCCTCAACCACCAACAGTAAAATACAATGATCCTGGATACAAGGCCCCTTGTTATTTGAAATAGTATCATGAGATCTTTTACTTGCACCTGAGAGAGAAGATAGGGCTTTAGTTTAACGCCTTCTGTGATTCTACATCTTTGACAGTGCAGCACTCCCACTGCACTGTGCACTTTAGCCTGGCTTCACCTGACAAAGGAGCAGCACTCCGAAAGCTTATGATTTCAAATAAACTTGTTGGACTATAACCTGGTGTCATGTGACTTCTGACCATATTAGCATAGATCAAGTACGTCAGACTCTGGAGTCGGTCTTGAACTCCCAGACTTTGAGCTGAGGCTACTATCTAGAGTCGGTTAACACTTCATTCAAAAACTGAGCAAAAGATTGTCACATGTCTATTGCTAGTGTTTGAATAGCCTGTTTCTGAAATATCAGTTTTGTTTGTACTTCCCAGTGTTGTAATGTTGAACACTTTGATTTTTTTTTTAAGGCTTTGGTCCCTTTGGAGAACACACGACCAATGCAAGCTGGGTTGCTGTGCAGGTAAGCTGACTGTTGATGTTTGGTAATTATAAAAATTGTTTAGTGTAGTGGCTAGCTTACTGAGCTCACACCACCTTCTCTTGTCTCCTCCTCCTCCTCCACCCCCCCCCCCCCAACCAAACCAATCGCTAATTTCTGTTGTCTCCAACCCTCAGCAATCACTATGCTTTAATTCTGACCTCTTGAGCACCCCCAGTTTTACTTGCTACATAAATTGCACCTTTATCTAACCCTGAGCTATGGAATTCTCTCTGTTTAAATCTTTCCTCTCTTTTTATCTTAGTTTCTGCCTTCATGATGCTCCTGAAAACCTAACTGACTGACAAAGCTTGTGGCCATTCACCCTCGTAATTGCCTATTCGGTCTCGGTGTCCAATGTTTTTTCTAAGGTACTCCTGTGAAGTGCCTTGAGGCATTTAATTGCATTAAAGGTGCTATATAAATGCAAGATGTTGTTCCCAAGTAATCCAGAGGCCCAGACTGAATTTCTAACAATGTCAATCCAGATCCCATCAATAGTAGTTTGAGAATTTGAACTTTAACATCTAGAAATAAAATCAGTAGAAGTGACCCTGAAGTTGTTAGATTGTCAAAAAGACAAAATAAATATCAATTGATTGAGCTGGACAAAGGATCAGAATTGCAGTGGTTCAAGAATGTGGCTCTTCATTGCCTTCTTTCCAAGAGGATGACTGTTATTGGTGAAAAGGTGAATACTGAAGCATTTCTTTCTCCTCTGTCAGCTTTAAGTATTCAGCCAAAAGGTGTTACCTCTGATAATACTCAAGGCCTGGATTTGGGTCTTAATGCACAACTACTGACCCAGATCTGAGTGCAAGTGCAAGCTAACAAGTAGTGGACAGTCAATGGGCCTTTTAAGACAGTGGGTATATAGGAACAAGAATGGACCATTCAGCCTCAAACTTGTTCTGTTATCTGATTAGAATTTGATTGATCTTTGTCTGCTATAGGAAGGATGTTGTGAAACTTCAAAGGGCTCAGAAAATATTTTCAAGGAAGTTGCTGGGTGTGGAGGGTTTGAACAATAGGGAGAGCTTGAATAGGCTGGGGCTATTTTCCATGGAGTGCAGAGGCTGAGGGGGTGACCTTTTATAGAGGTTTGTAAAATCATAAGTGGCACAGATAGGTTGAATTGACAAGATTTTTTCCCCCAGGACAAGGGATTCCACAACTGGAAGGCATAGATTTAAGGTGAGATGGGAAAGATGTGAAAGTGATCTAAGGGGCAACATTTTCATGTAGAGGATGGTGGGTGTTTGGAATGAGCTGCCAGAGGGAGATGGTGGAGTCTGGTACAATTACAACATTTAAAAAGTATTTGGATGGGTGTATGAATACTAAGGGTTTAGAGGGATATGGATCAAATGCTGGCAAATGGGACTAGATTTATTTAGGATATCTGATTTAGGCATGGATGAGTTGAACTGAAGGGTCTGTTTCCGTGCTGTATGTCTCTGTGACCTGACTTGATTCCATTATCCCTTATTATCCTTGCCTAACAAAAATGTATCAAATGTGGCTTTGAAATTTTCATTTGAACTCCATCCTTAAGTTTTTTTTTTAAGGAGAGACAGTACCCTATTTTCATCATCATTTGAGTGAAGAAGTGCCTAGGTCTGATTTGAAGAGACTAGGATCCCATGTATTTTTGACTCCTCTGTTAACTGGTGTACTGAGAATTTTTCAATACACACGATAAAGTGCTTCACAACTTTCTCAGAGTTTAGACATGGGCAACAAATTCTGCTCGAGCCAGTGATGCCCACATTCCCTGAATGAATAAAGAGAAAATACTGTCATGGCTGTAATCATTAGAGTGAAGAAAGCCAGTCTTTTTGAGACCCTGAGGCAATAAAATGATAATTTTGATTTACAGACCAGGTGGAGAGATGCTTTTTAAGAGTGCAGATCTTTTTCAAAGCCCTTTGGCCACTTCCTGGTTGTAATATGGTTTCATGCATGAGGTCAATATCGACTTCTAACTGTATTCATTTACACACCCTCCACCCCGCCCCCATCCTGCGCCCCCGACATTGACCCTAAACACACTCGGGCTTTGTACTATTTATTAGCTCTGATCTAGACAGCAGGCAGTGGGAATGAGCCAGCACAAAGGCAAGCGACCAGATGTCTGTTCCTAAGGCAACGGGATCTGCATTTTCATCAGAGAGGTATCAATCAGAAATGTTTAACGTTGGTCAGTCGGCTGTGATATGACGGCTGGCCTCTGTTTTCCATTCCATGACTGACTCTAAGATTGCACCAGAGAAGCTTTCACTTGTTGCAAATCACTTGTTGTCCGAGCTGTGTGGACATAGACATGTATTTAAAAAAAAGTAATAAACTATTCAAAGAATATAAATCTCCTAAAAGCTTCATGCCAAAAGATATAAAAGGACTACAATTGCTTTCTGTTAGGGTTGCCAATCTTCCAAATATGCCTGGATATTCCAGAAATTGTAAAGTTAATCTTCTGGACATGACGGTGCGCAAGTTGAATGAAAAATTCTAGAGGCATTACACATTTTAAATTTTTTCTTTTTCTTTTTCTTTAACATTTTATTTGTTTTTAAAAAAAAATTTGGAAACTGAGGGCAATAAAAGGGCTGTTGGACTGGGATGTCACATAATATAACCTCCAGGAATATTGTCCAACCAGATTTGGCAACCTCATCAATGTTGTCATCTTCAGTTTATGTCTAATTGTGTCTCTTTTCCTTTTTTACGTGGTAGTTTTACTCTAGAGGATTGGAGCTGGCCATTGGCAGCCTGGATCTCTGACACACAGTGGAACAGCACCATTTCGGCCCTGGCTTTCTAGGTAGCACTTTCCTTTCTGAGTCAAAAGGTCATGTGTTCGAGCCTCATTACAGGCACCTAAGTGTGTAATCCAGGTTGGCATTCCCAGTACAGTACTGAGAGAGAACTGAGCTGTCTGAAGTGCTGTCTTTTCAGTGACTCACTTACCTGAGTCTCTGACTGCCTTTGTGGCTGAATATGAATGATCCCAGGGTTCCCTTTTAAAGATTGAAGTTCTCACCAGTATCCTGGTTTGATACATATCCTTCAGCCAACAAAAAACATCATGTGGTGGTTATCATATTGTTTATGGTATTCTACTGTGCACAAACAGTTTAGCAGTGACTAATTCTCTCAGTATTTAGTTGTTTGTTGAGCACTTTGTGGTGTCCTGAGGCGCTGAAAAGTACTATACAAACGCAAGCTATTTTTTGTCTTTCAACCGTTCAAATGCATTTGCACCACATTGGGTTGAGCATATCAGGGACTGACAACTCCTGGTTAACTGGGTCATTGTTTGTTTGTTATATAATTTCAGTCTGAGGTCATAATATGGCTATCAAATTGTCTGCATTGCAACGCATCATATTTGCAAATAGCTCCTCTCAAAAACTAGCATTCCTGATTTGATGCAGTTTAAAACCTTTTGTTCTTATACCTTCTGGACTTGTGGGAGGATTTCAAACCATGAGCATTGGTCTGATCAGTCACGGACTTTGAAGCTATGGGTTCAGTCTCTTCTCCTCAACCACTGCACGGCGTTGTATCCAGGCAATTAAAACTACTAATGTATAAATACTTGGATCCATCAGAGAACTTCTCAGTCATGTTTTTTGTTTATTTCTTTCTTTCCAGTCTCTCTGCAATTGATACCATTAAAGAGAAGGTATTTACTCCATTCCAGTGATTAACTGTAATAAACCTTTACCTCTACGTCAACTGTTAGTGACCCTGACCCTAAAGGTCCATGCAGTCAGTTTCTGTTCCTAACAGCTGAAAAGGTTAATGATGACCCTGAGCAGTGATGTGTGTAGGAGATGAGAGATATACAGAGTATGTTTTTAAAAAAATCCCATAGCCTTTGACCTTGACAGTTGAAGGACAGAGGCTCTGACTCTACTATTAGGTTGATTTGCTATCTCCCTAATTGTTTCAAGAGGTAGCTTGCCCCTTGTTTAAAAAGGGTGTGTGTATCTATGGACCCCTGGAGTTCTCAAAGCACGAGACTTCAGCAAAAGTGCACTGATCGTGCACTTTGGTCAAATATAAACAGAGGTTATTGTTGTGGTGGACCTTTATCATAAAGAGAAATATAAAGGCATCTTTCCAGTTCTTTCCAGCGTAAAACGGGTTGTGGAATTTTGTGTGTCTGAACTGAACTACAGAAATAACCAACCGTTAATCTATAAATCCTGACCTTCCAAAGCTGGGCTGTCAATGGAGAGAGCACGCTGAGCTTAGCAAATAGGGTGTACTACTGGTGGGGACAGGTCTGTCGCTGTATAACACGGATAGATATACCACAGTATACTATCTCTGATAACTTGTTTAAACATATCATTTATCAAGTCTTTAAGCCAGAAGTAGTTGGGGCTAGAGTAGACTATTTGACTCTTCAAGCATTCCTGCCATTCAGTGAAATCCTAGCTGATCTTCAAGTGCAATTCTATTTTTCCCCTGTAACCTTGTATCCTTTCATTCTCTTAGCATTGTAAAATCTGTTGATCTCAATCATGAATGTACTCAATGACTGAGAGTCTGTGCTCTGAGGAAAGATTTGCTAACCTTCGTAACCTGTACAACTCAGAAATTTCATGCAGTTTCAAAATGGCTGATCTCTTATTCTGAGAACGTGACCTTCTCAGATATACTTGTTTTGCAGTTACTAACAATAATCCATTACACACAGATTTGTTTTTAGTTCTGTATCATGTGATGAGTGAATAATACAGGCTCTTGCATTTTGCTCTCTGAAGATAATATCCTTAGAGACACAAGCATTAACCTGAGACCCTCTGAACAATTTCTAATTCAGATAGATGAAGTTCCCCATGCCCTGACCTCCTTTGAACAAAGCCACTGTTATTCTCTCAACTTGGTACAACGATGATCTCTAAACAGCAAAGCAACTTGTATCTGGGGCATTCACCGCATTTGAGAAATTCACTGAGTAATTTTGGGATGTCTTAGATAAACTAAATTTTGTTTTAAATGCAAGCTTTTTCATCTAACATAGAATCCTATGGCTTGGAAAGTACCCAACATGGCCCATCAACCACTGCTGGCTCTGTGAAAGAGCTTGTTACTTAATTCCCATTCTTGTTGTGTTTTGTCTTATGGTCACTGCACCATTAAGGGACATGCTTTTGATAACATCACTGCATCAAAGTGTGTGATGTGAGTGTCTTAAGATTTTAGATTCTGTCTTGCCTTGGATCACTTGAAGCATGACACTGTGGAGTCATTCGAAAATCCAATATAGATTTCAAATGAAGTCTTTACACACTGGTGAGAAAGTGGAGATGTCAATCCCAGGAAGTAGTTGACATGAATCAAATATGTGTCTTTCATGGGAAGCTGCATAACGAATGATAGGGATTGGAATAGAAAGAGATGCTCATGGGTTGAGATTAAATTGGTTGCAAGGAGCTTTGAGCATAAAAAGACCAGTTGACTAAATAGCTCATCTCTTTGCTCAACATTCAGTGAAAATCATGAAATTTTGAAATGAAATGTTTGGTAAAATGTAATATTTATTACAGAAATCCCAGTAACCCGGAAAGATAAATGCCTAGTTCATGTTTTTTTTTAAACTCCATTAAATCAGGAGATAATGTCATCAGATCAATAGATGCACACGCTGGTCCCCATACAACGGCATAAGATGTTTTGCATCCAACAGAAGTGTACACCATATTCCAAATGTGATTGTGATTGCACTCAATGTTATGCATAAGTATAGAGGAACTTCGCAACTTTTTTTATTCCATTCTCTTGAAATAATCAACAGCAATCCATTTGTCTTTCAAATCGCTTGCTGTACTTGCATTCTAACATTTTGTGACTCCATCTCCAGGACACCCAGATCCCCCTACATCATCAAGTTCTGCTATCTGTCTTTCTGTATCCAATAATTGGCTGCTTTTCTATTCTTCCTGCTAAGGTGACAAGTTTATAATATTTTCATGTTACCTTTTACAATTCATTTAATCTATCAATATCTCCCATCGTGTTTTCCTTCTGTCCTCTTCACAGCTGACACTCTTTTAATTTTTGTTTTATTCATTCATGGGTTGTTGGCATCAATAGCTGGAACATCATTTATTATCCATCCCTTGAGAAGATGGCAAATTTAGCAACTACAAATTTGGTCTCTTCATCCATCTCATTGATCAACATTGCAAATATTTGAAGTTCCAGCAGTGATCCCTGTGCCATTCCATCACTGAGAGCTTGCCAAATTAAAAATGACCCCTTTATGCTTACTCTGTATTTCCTGATTGCTAACCAATCCTCTCCATGCTATTGTTGTCCCTATCGCCATGAGCTCTCTGCAGTCTTTGAAACATCTTATCAAATGCCTTTTGGATATCCATTTGCACTACATCTACCAGTTCCTCTTTATCCACATTGGTCATCACTTCCCCTAAGATGTCTTTATAAATTAGTCAAGCATTAGTTTTATCAAACCAAAGGCCCTTGGTGATGGTTAGTCTGATCTTGTCAGCGACTCCTATGTTGTGGGAGTGAATTAAATTTTAAAATTGACAGCAGTATTATGTCTGTCAGTCAATCTACACAGATCTATAACCCACATGCTGCTTGTACAAGATTTTGTGCATGATCGAGTCTAACTGTGCTGCTCGAAAATAAAATTGATTCACTATCGTAGCATCATTTATTGAATTCTATGGAATGCTAACAGTGCAGAAGGAGGCCACTCTATCCATCATTCACACTGGCTCTCTTGGTACCAACTCACCTTGTCTGCCCCCCTGCCTTCACAGTGTAGCCTTTCAAATTCCTCATTTTTAAATAATTATCCAATTCTTGTTTAAAAGTCACAAGCTCTACTTCCCCGTCCCATCAGCCAGTGTGTTCCACATCTCGACTGCTTGCTACATGAAGATATTTTTCTTCATGTGAGGCCAAGCTAACAAATACTCCTATGCCTGGGGATGGAGAGAGGAGCCCAGGGATCTAACTTTATGGTTGGAGGATAGTCTTAAGGCACAGCTTAACATTGTATGTTTTACCAACCAGGGTCACTCTGCAGTATTCCAGCATCATCAAGGTTATGCAGTGAAAAGTGCAAAGTCAGCTGCCTTTGACCCATGAGAGTTTCTCGAGGGCAAATCCTTAAATTGATGTCAATCCCACTCTTTTTTTTTTCCCAATGAACTCACAGATGTCAAGATATTATTTGAATCAATAAAATTACTTATTTTCATTTGGAACCAGTCTTGCGCAAATACAGGTAGTTCTCCTATAACGCAGTAGCTGAATTTTTGCGTGACATTGTGCTGCAGGGAAATTGCTATACCTGAACAGCAGAAATGTCACATTAAACAAACAGTGTCCACTATTCATCAATCGTGTTACAGCCAATTCATGCTAATGAAACATGCGTTTATAGCACAACTACCTGTAGGAAATAAGTCTTGATCAATATCTTCCCATTTAATATCCTATAACTTCACATGATCTTTTTTTGTCACCTTGTATTGGTGAATTTGGGTTTCTGTTTCAGTTCTCTGGGACTGTTCCCTTGTGGCTCTGGTACAAAATGAAGTATTTCCATCTGGCAGGACTGAATGCAAAGGTGTTATCTTCTCAACCCTATAGATAGAACCTGTATGACTCCTTGAGAATTAAACTTGCCTCTCTGTGATTCAGAAGCAAGTGTTACTTATTCATTTTATTTTATTATTTTGCTTGCATTTATTTCTTCAGGTAGCTCTAAAACATTACAAAAAATGAACATTTTTGGACCACAGCTCTTCCAATTCGAGCCAACTCTGTTATAACAGATTAGAACTTTGGTATTCTGGGGATTTCTATTCTGCAGAGTTCTGTCCTAACATATTGTGCTCTGTTGGTGGGCAAAACAGATTGGTGTGCTTTAATTTTAAGTTGGTTAAGTTTCAGTTGTACCTGCTGACCCTAGCAGTAGTTTAATTTCTTTTTGTTTAGGTCTGAAGAAGGGTCACTGGACCTGAAACATTAATTCCTTTTTCTCTTCACAGGTGCTGTCAGACCTGCTGAGTTTCTCCAGCAATTTCTGATTTTGTTTTTAATTCCTTTATTTGTTGATGGAATGTGGGCATCAGTGTCTACGCCAGCACTTGCCTCCCGTCCCTAATCCAAAGAGGGCAGTTAAGAATCAACCATACTGCTGTGGGTCTGGAATCACATGTTGGCCAGACCAGGTCAGGATGGCAGATTTCCTTCCCTAAAGAACATAGTAAACCTTTTCATGGATACGTTGTCACCCAAATTAGATTTTTGACTCCAAATTTTTTATTATTAACTTCATCTGCTACAGTGGGATTTGAACTTGTCTGCAGGACATTTAGCCCTGGGGCTCTGCTTTACTAGTCAAATGCTATTACTGTTATGTCACCACTTTTGCATAAAGTGGGATTCCATCCTTTAATATTGCCATTAGTGTTTTTTTTTTGGTTGTGTTTGAAAGGCTGGTGTGTCTTCCAGTGCTGTGTTTTGTGCTTGTACTTTACGTTGCTTATCTTGTAAAATATCTGGCAGGCTGACACTTAGGTATGCAGAGGATTTCCCATATATGTGGAAGGGAGAAAAGTTTTTAAGTGCATCTTGAATTTGATCAACATTGCATGGGCAAAGGAGATAGGGAAAGACTCTCGTTCTTGCTTTGACAGAAAATGGCACAATTCAAATCGGGCAGAGTGACTGCAGGTTATTGAGAAGCAACAAAGGCCTTCATTGTTCTGAACCATTTCATGATTTCACTTTTTATTAGCGGCTGAGTTTAAGTAGGCTTGAGTACACAAGTTGTTCTTTGTAAATGCTATCACATAGACTGTGTCTGCTCTGTGTGTATTTGAGGCAGCATGTTGGTGTACACATGCGCTGTTTTAAGTTGGCCCAATGATCGATGCGGTAATTACGCTTCAATTCTACTCAGCAACCCCCAGTCCATTATTACACGCTTGCTTTCATCAGGCACAGTTTAATTGAAAGAATCTTTGATTTAAAAGTTTTACAAAGGTACAAATCTATGGATTCTGACTGCTTTATTTCTTTCTGTTTTTATTAATCTGCACGTTTTCTTAATATATCTTCGGTTTAATTAACGTTTGCATAAATTCTGCCATATAATTTGCCATCCAAGTAGACACTTTTTTCAAAGAGAGAAAATGTTGCCAAATCGGTAGTGAAGTTTGAGATTAGCAAGCAAGTCTGCTACAGAAGTCTCTAGTGACCATGTCATTGAATACATTGAAGAAAGAGACCAGATTTTAGATTTTAGTCACTAACAGTCCCCATTAACAACTATTCACCCTCCCAGTCTGATCATTAGCAACTCCTTTGTCTGTCCAACTGTCTTTCTCTCTCTTTGGGCTCTATCTTATGGTTTACTCCCTACCCCACCCACCTCCCTATTTTCTGCATATAAACTGACATTTTCCCAGCCACCATCAGTTCTGAGGAGGGGTCACCGGATCCGAAACGTTAACTCTGTTTTCTCCTCCACAGATGCTGCCAGACCTGCTGAGCTTTTCCAGCAACTTTGTTTTTGTTCCTGATTAACAGCATCTGCAGTTCTTGTGGTTTTTTTTGGTTTCAAAGGCATCCAGGGTTATGGGGAGAAAGTGGGAATATGGCATTGGCATGCTGGGTCAACCATAATTGTACTAAATCCAGGCACAAGCTCAAAGGGCTGAATGGACTACACTTTGTTCCTAGTTGCTGTGTTTCTGGTGTTTGAATACTCTGGGAGAGCAAATGGTCGATCACATTTTGCACAAGTGAAACATGCAAAGTAGAATATGGGACAAGGGGGAAAATTAGTGATAACTGGGGGTGAACACAAGACCAGAGTTGGAGGAGCACAAAGATCTGGCAGTGTTGTAAGGCTGGAGGAGGCTACAGTGATTAGAGAGGGAATGCGTCCCTGCAGGGAAGAGATCACTTGCCAAACCTCCAAGACACAATTCAAAGAGTACACCTGTGAGTAAGAAGCCAGTGCAGGTGGGACTGATTTGTTTGGACTTGTAGGATGTTTTTAGTAGGATCTTATACCACCCATAATCCATAGGTTATCACTTACACACCTTGGTCATCAATTCCAAAAAAACTTTTATCTCTGTGTGATTCCAGGATCAAATGATCTGTATTAGTCAGTGTTTCTCTGCCACTATCATGTGCCTTCTGACTCTCTTTCAGGAATTACAGAAGCTTGGTCTAGGTGAAGAAGTGGATCTGTATGTGTACGAGATTCCAGTGGAATATCAGAAGGTCTTGGATTTGATTCCTTCTCTGTGGAAGCGTCATAACCCTCAGGTTAGACCCTGTCTTTCTTCTGGGCAATATAATCGCAAGAAACTATTTTATGTACTGCAAACAGTAACCACACAAGCCCTGTCCAAAATGTGGAGATTGAATAATTTTCCTGTTGATTTAGGTTTGGAACTTGCACTGTTACAAATGCCTGGATGATTATTGGTGCATAATTTGTTTTCTGCAAGTATTCTCCGATGGACTGCTGATGTTTGTTTCAAAACAACTGGAGCATAAAAATAGGGAGGTCTTGCTGTAACTACACAAGGCATTAGTCAGACCACTGTGGGACACTGAACAGTTTTGGGACGCCTTACCTGGGAAAACATATCCTGTCATTGGAAGCAGAGAGGGTTCACTGGGTTGATTCTTGGGATGGAGGGATTCTTTTACAAAGAGAGGTTGAGTAGGTGGGACCTGTACTTGTTTGAATTTAGAAGAATGAGAGGCAACCTTATTGAAACACCGCAGATTCTGAGTGACAGTAGATGTGGAAAGGTTGATTTCCCCTTTTGAGAGAGGATCGGGAGGCATAATCTCCGAATTAGGGGTCGTGCATTTAAGACAGGTTGTTTTTCTCTCTCCAGACAATAGTGCATCTGTGGAATTCTTTACTACAGAGGACTGTTGAGGGCGAGTGATTAAGTATATTTCATGCTGAGATACAGATTTTTGACGAATAAGGGAATTGAGAATTACGGGAAAAAGAAAGGCAAGTGGAGTTGAGGATTATCAGATCAGCTGTGATCTCATCGATTGGCAGAATAAGCTGAGGAGGCTGAGTGCCTTAAGTGTGTTCCTGCAGCTTGTGGTCTCCACTCAGGCTCACTAAAGAAAAAAAAGACGTTGCCATTCTGTTAGCTGAATTTTGAGTCCCGCTGTAGTCCTACACAATTAAAGCTATACTAGATGGCAAACTGTATTAATACTTATTGTTTTGTTCTTACTAGCTGTGTCAAATTTGGTTTTGAAGTTTTATTTAGGATCTTGTATTCTACTATTCTCATCAGTCCAGCGAGTCACACTGTTAGTACAGACAAATGTCTGCATCTGATTGGCCCTTGGTCTCGTGTTTGAAAATTTAGTCTCAGCTTGAACATTGAAAAGTTGAATTACTGTAAAAGGTAAATAAACTTTTCAACAGTTGGTTATCCTGTCATACTGATCTAATTGGTCTATAATTCTTGATGCCTAGGCTTGCGGCTGAAGACTAGGGGACATAGTTTTAAGGTGAGAGGAGACTGACTTTAAAAAAGACATGAAGGGCAACTTTTTTTACATAGTCATTCATGCGTGGAATTAACTTCCAGAGAAGGTGATGAATGTAGATACAGTTAGAATGTTTAAAAGATAATTTACATATGCACACAATTAGGCAATGTTTGGATGGATATGGGCTAAGTGAAGGCAGATGGACTTGTTTAGTTTGGGATTGTGGTTGGCATGGACTGGTTGGATCGAAAGGTCTGTTTCTGTGCTGTATGACTCTCTGCTTAGATATCGCACATCATTAATTGGGACCAATTTTCTACCATGATCTTCATTTTGCAGCTTTATCCAGGTCTGTATTGATGTTTAAAGAACTGGTCTGAAGGGGTTATTGTTCATTTTCCAATTATCCCACCCATTCTACTGATGGTGCACATGTGTGGGTGGTGATGAGGAGGCCTCCTCCAGTTTTTGGAGGGAGTAGGTGGATCCATCACTCCCTAAGATCCCAGTAGTTATGTCTAACCAAACGTAGTACTTGTGGCTATCATACAATAAGCCTGCTCATCTCTGAACAGTGCCTTCTCTTGTAGATACTGTATAGCGGGCTATTCTCTAACACTAATGACTAGACAGGCCTTAGACCAAACGAAGGAACTTTGGTGGTAAAAAACTGAAGCAACCCTTACCTGGTATCACACATGGTAAGTACTAAAAAGTACCAGGAGTGGTTATCTTGTAAAAGACCTCATGTACTGGTTCACAGTATAAATCCCCAGAGCTGACCCCCTGGGATTTTTGATAGTCTGGGTTTCCATTGCCTCTCTTATATAAACCTTCTCCTTGCTGCTGTCCTTTTACATCAGCACCAACATCAGACCCTAGCTTCCCATCCCAAGGATAAGTAAGGATATCTGATGGGCTTGTGCAGCGTAGCTCCACTTTCAGACTGTCATCACAAGCAAAAGCAGCTGTGAGATGAGTGTAAAGGTTGGAGGAATGCCAGAGATAATTTTAAAAACCCCTCAAATTCTGTCAAACCCTAGCAAATGTGTTGTGGGCAAGTACAGTAGAGGTTATGAGAAAAGCTTCCTCTGTAGCGTCCTGGCGAGGAGGCAAGAGGCTAATATTGAAAAGGCTGTCAGGGGAGAGATGTGGGAGGGTGTCTGGGAAATTGGGACGGGGTTGGTGAGGAGGTGTGGCGAAGGTTTCAGCTGATGTCATGGCCAGGGTCAGCTGATCTTGTCCTGTATCAATTTCTGACACATGCTTGTGAATTTTCTTTTCTTAGTTGTTCATCCATGTTGGAGTTTCAGGAATGGCCACCACTGTGACACTGGAGAAATGTGGGCACAACCAGGGATACAAGGGACTGGATAACCGATGTTACTGCCCAGACAATCACTGCTGTGTCCAGGGAGGACCAGACTGCCTCGAGTCTGTCATAGACATGGATGTCGTGTGTAACAAAATCACTGACCCACAACTGGACGTGGTCATTTCTGTCTCACAGGATGCCGGAAGGTAAGGGGATGGGGTCACTGCTTGGCAGTGGGATTCTCTGAGGGTCTTCCCATCATATGTCCTGCTGGCTTTCCCTGACCACTGCAGCTCACATTTGCAAAGATCCGCTGCTTGTGGCAGCACAAAGTGAGAACTGAGAGCTTGGTGAGCTATGGAATCAATGTTTTTTCTCCAAAGCCAATTATTCTTATGGATAGAGATGGAAGCCAAGCATTCACCAAGAAATGAAGTGAATTAGAAACCAGGTACAGGAAGGAAGAGTGAGGAAAGTTTTTTAAAAAAAAACAAAAAAAAACTTGTGCTCCTCTGATGCTGCTTGGCCTGCTGTGTTCATCCAGCTCTACACCTTGTTATCTCAGATTCTCCAGCATCTGCAGTTCCTACTATCTCTCTACATATAATGTTCCTTCAGTGTCACTGGGTCAAAGTCCTGGAATTCCCTCCCGACAGGCAGTGAGGGTCTTCCTACAGCACATGGACTGCAATGGTTCAAAAAGGCAGTTTACCACCACCTTCTCAAGGGGCAATTAGGGATGGATGATAAATGCCAGTAACGCCTATGTCCCATGAGTGAATAAATAAAAAACAAGAGATGGGGGAAGGGTTTGTGTCTCAATGGATTGCTTCAAAACTTGCAGGAGATGATTTGAAGGCTTTTGAAAGAGTTGGGTTTTGCGAAGGTTTTTGAACATGGGAAGGGCTAATGTGTGGGGAATGCTTAATGTTCAGAGTGGAAGGAGGCCTATTTTAACTAATTAAACACCCGTTCGTTAAAGAATTAAAAACAAGCCTACAATGCCTGAAAGTTGTCAGTGATGATGAAGCAGATTGTCAGAAGTTAAATGGTTAGATGGTGCAGTGAGAGATTCTGGGTTACACGTTGGGGCAGTTTGAGAATATAAGAAATTGGCCAAGCACTTCAGATCAGGAGACTTTACTGGAGCTGAAGAGTACAGTTAAATTATTTTTTAAATACACTTACCATCCCAATTAATTAAATAGAAGAGATGACTTAGCAGTGGTGCTGTGTTGTGGCTGCAGTATGTAGGAGGTAGTGGACACTGGTGCAATCAATGGGAAGTCTTGTTACAACTATACAAGATGTCAGAGTCAGAAAGGCAAAGATCAACAGCACAGAGAAAGGCTCTTCAACGCATCATGACCATGCCAGTCAAAAATAGGACAAGGGCATTTTGCCCCTCAAGCCTGCCCTGCCGTTCTATAAGGTCATGGTTGATCTGGCCCAGCCCTCAACTACTGTTTCATGTCAGCTGCGCATTGTCCTCAACTCCTTTATTTCAGAAGTTTATCTACTTCCTCTTCAAATACTTTCTATGCTGTAGCCTTCACAACTCTGAAGTAGAGAATTTGGGAGGAGAAATTGCTTTGTGTCTCAATTCTAAATGAATGTCCTCCATTTCTGTAACTGTGCCCCACTTGTGGAAATGTCATCTCAACAACCCTGTCAAGTGACCTCCAAATCTTTTATATTTGAATAAGATCACCCATCAGTCTTCCAAACACTAATGAATAGAGGCCTAACCTGTTTAGCCATTCTTGATAAGTTTAACCCTTTCACCCCAGTAGCCAATCTAGTAAGTCTCTATTGAACAGCCTCCAATGCCAGTACATACTTACTTAAATACAGGGACCAAAACTGTATACAGTATTCCAGGTGTAGACTCCTCCTGGGGTTAGAATAGTTAGGAGGTTATTTTTGACTGGCATGGTCATGATGCGTTGAAGAGCCTTTCTCTGTGCTGTTGATCTTTGCCTTTCTGACTCTCTGACATCTTGTATAGTTGTAACAAGACTTCCCATTGATTGCACCAGTGTCCACTACCTCCTACATACTGCAGCCACAACACAGCACCACTGCTAAGTCATCTCTTCTATTTAATTAATTGGGATGGTAAGTGTATTTAAAAAATAGTTTAACTGTACTCTTCAGCTACAGTAAAGTCTCTTGATCTGAAGTGCTTAGCCAATGAAAGAGATGAAAAAATACCCACCATTCCCTACCTATTTTCCTGTGGCGTTGCACTTTGGTTCTGAAAGGTGTAAAACGGCTTGAAGGGGTTCTCTGCCATTGAATTTTTTCCCCACTATTCTCACTCGGGTCAGCTCTCCCAGTTTGCTTCACAGTGAAGCTGATTTGCTGTATGTACCTCCAATGATAGAGGAGGTCATTAGAATGTGGTGGACCCTGTGTTTAATGTGTGAAATGAAATTGAGATCTATTCCGATCTATTCCAATGGAATTGTAGGACCAAGGGCATTCTGTCGTCCTAGGTCCCCAACCAATGTGAAACAGCAATTGAAGCCAATAAGATGTTGAACTGCCATAGGCAAAGCAGTAAAATGCAATTTGGAGGATGTCATGACTAAATGCTCTGAGGCTGTACTTTGCGCAGCATGTTAAGTTCTGGTCTGTGCGACTGAGGTAGTTGAAACAATAGGAGGAGACACTGTGATGACATTTCCCTTGTCTGAAAGGTTGGAGTAATGACCTGGAGAGAAACCTGGGCCCTTCACCCTGTGAATGGACAGAGCAAGCTCTGATTCAAGGTTAATGCGGAAAATCGCTTCAGATTCTACTACAAGTAGAGCTGAGGTACACGAGCTTAAACTAGTTAAAAGCTGATTTAGGATTTTGTTTACGCAATACAATTAAATATTCAACTTGTGTATGTGCCTTCCTTAGAGCATAGAGAAGGTGAAAACCATGCAGTCGTTAATGATTGGCTCTGTGCTGGAGTGGGTAGATGTAATTGAATCTTATATAATCTGCCTTGATTAGTTGCAGTCATTTTAAACAAACAAAAAAACAATACAACACAGGAACAGGCCCTTTGGCCCTCAAGCCTCAGCCAACACATTTTTTTCCTCTTCCATACTACAACTGTCTTCACTTACAGGATCAGTATCCCTCTATTCCCTTCCCATTCGTGTATTTGTCCAGGTGCTTCTTGAATGCTGTTATTGTGTCTGCTTCCACCCCCACCATCACCACCTCCTCTGGCAGCACATTTCAGGCACTCACCACCCTTTGTGTGAAATACTTGTCTCACGCATCTCTTTTAAACTTACCCACGTATACCTCGCGGACCTTGAACTTGTTTCACAGAGTTATTGATCATCCACCCTGAGGAAAAAGCCTCATAATTTCCGCTCTATCCATGCCATTCACAATCTTTTAAACTTCTATCGCGTCGCCCCTCAACCTCCTGCATTTCAGTGAAAACAAACCCAGTCTATCCAGAGATTTTCTGAAGGGTCCCGACCTGAAAAGTCGGCTTTCCTGCTCCTCTGCTGCTGCCTGGCCTGCTGTGTTCCTCCAGCTCCACACTCTGTTATCCCAGTCTATCCAACCTTTATTCATTGTTAAAATCCTGCATACCAGGCAACGTCCTAGTAAACGTTTTCTGTACCCTCTCCAAAGCATCCACATCCCTTTGATAATGTCGTGACCAGAAGTATGAATATTCCAAGTGTGGTCTAACTGAAGTCTTCTAAAGCTGCAGCATAACTATGCCTATCCTTATACTTAATGCCCCTTCCAGTGAAGGCAAGGATGCCATAGGCCTTTATTTGTTTTGTTACTACCTTTATCTACCTGCCATGCTACCTTCAGTGATCTGTGGACCTGCACTCCCAGATCCCTTTGCATATCAATACCCAGAAGGATTCTGCCATTCACTGTATACTTTCCACCTGTCCTCGACCTTCCAAAATACATCGCCTCACAATGTGAGGATTGAGGTGAGGATTCAAAATTGTTTCCGTTTAATTGTGTCTGCAGCTTCACAACAATATTATTAAGAGATACTGACCCCTTGAACAAAGCCATAAACAAATGAAGTAAAACAAAGAACTGCAGTTACTAGAAATCTGAAACAAAAACAGAAATTCTGGTGAAAGTCAGCAGGTCTGGCAGTATCTCTGAAGAGAGAAACAGTTAATGTTTTGAGTCCAGTGACTGTTGTATCTTTTACTGATGATGACTCAGTGGACCTGAAATGTTAACTGATTTCTTTTCACAGATGCTGCTCGACCTGCTGAGCTTCTCTACCAATTTCTGTTTTTGTTTCAAGAAACAGCTGAATTTGATTTTAACGACTAACTCCCCTAGGGGGAGTCTTGCTTAAGGGTGTTCAAAATCATGATGGGTTTAATAGTATTAGCAAGGAAATAAATAAGCTGTTTCTTAGTAATCAGAAGGCTCACATGTAAGATAACTGGCGTAAAGGCCAGAGGAGTGGGGATGAGGAGTTTTATTGACACAGCAAGTTGTGATCTGGTGTGCGATGTCAAAAGCGCTGGTAGCAGATTAAGTAATTCTTTTATTAAAAAGGGAACCCGATAAATACTTGAAAAGAAAAGTCAAAAGGATATGGGGAAATTTCTGGAGAACAATAATTAGACGCCTTGACACAAGAACCAGTGTAAGCACACGGGCTGAATGCACTGATTCTAATTTTTTTTGTCTCCCTCTTTCTTTCCATCCAGATACCTCTGTGATTTTACCTATTATACCTCCCTGCACCTGAGCCATGGAAAGTCAGCTTTCATTCACGTGCCTCCTCTAGGGAAACCGTACACAGCTGAGCAGCTGGGCCGGGCTCTCCAAACCATTATCGGAGTGATGCTGGGTGTGCTGGAGCATCCCACTGCTAAGATAAACTGCCAGATGGGGCACTGAGCTCTCAGGAGTGGGTATTAGGGCAAGCAGATCTGAAATCCAATGGTTTTGCTCTTTCTAAACTGTTATGGGGTGCAACCCTGATTATAGCTGCCGTTGTAAAATTCACACATGGGAGGGGGCAATTGAGTGGGCCTGGAACCTCGATAACTGAAGTATATTCTCTTTGGGGGTGGAGAGTACTCGTGCAGCATATTTAAAGTTCAGGTCCCGAAGATGCTGAGTCGGTACGAAGCCATGGGCTGGTGTACTGAGTGCATATGCACACCGTGATGCATTTAATTCTGCATTAATTTTTTTATACTGTGTTTTAAAATGAGCCTTTTCTTATTAAGCATTTTTAACCCGAGCCTGTGGCAGTGGCTATGTTTTTGATATTGTAAGGTTTGTCGTTAAGTCTGTCACAGTTTTACCCCTCTGTTCTCCTACCTTTATCTCATTTGCTTTGACCTTGATGTGTATCTCTGCCACTTGCAAGCGCAGCCTTTATTTTACATGTGCTTTCTCTCTCTTTCTTTAGAACTGTCAGACTTCTGCTCTCCTCCCTCTGTTTAAGTCTCACGGCTTTTCATTTTCTCTTTTGGGCTGTCACCTTCTCTTCCACTGGCTGTCTTGCTATCCTTCTGTGTTTCCCTCTCGCATGCTGTCAGCTTTCTCTTGCATTCTCTTTTAATCTTCCTGAAGCAGAACAATTTATGTTCAAGTCTGTGTGAAGAGAAAAGACAGATGGTCACAGCTCGATTTTGAACATTCTCCTGAACTTCACCCCAAAGGCTAAAAAAAAAACCACAGCCCCTGAGGCTGAATGCACTTAGGCACTTAGATGTTATCACTACTCGAAGAGAACACATGCTCACAGCATATGTATGCAATGTTTGCTTTGTACTGAAGTCAGTTTTGACTAGATTTTGTATTTCTTTAAGGTTTGCGCTAAACTAACCTTAGCTAAGATGGTTTAATTAGGTTAAGATAATACAAGAAATGTTAGTTAATAAGTTAATGTTACTGTTTTTATGACCTTAGTTATTTTGATGACAGTCCAAGGTTCATATCTCTCTTTGTGAGCCTGTTGACACTGGATTATCGTTGGACTTCGGTATGGTTCCACTGCCTTTTTGTTTCCTATGGGATTTTGGCACAGGCCTGTTTCTCAGATAAATCCAAGGAAACTTGGCAACATGCTGTCTGTGACGTGATTGAGAATGGGATCTCCCTGTTCTTTAGGAGCTGCAACATGCTGCGGTCTGTGATCTGGTGAACAGCTCCTTCTGATTTCTGCAGAGCGATTGCACTCCCACTGTGTTCTTCAGTACTGACCTTTAGAGTTTGGCGATGTTGCGAGGCAGAAACCAGGCAGGCAGTTCCATCCTTGGATTTGACTCTGCCTTTCGTGGAAATTATTCCCATCCAGAAAAGGAAGGAAAGAACTGCCAGGAGCATGCCTTTCCACTAATTTCTCTTCACTGATCCTCCTGCAGCTGCGTGCTAGAAGAGGCACATGGTTTCATTACACCTGTCCTCACCACATCTGTAGCCTTTGGAAATTGGATTTTGATGGAGGCTGCAGGCTCTCTTGTGCCTTGGTTAGTATGTGCCATGGCTTGGGAATAGTTGTTCAACTTGCATGGCATGGCTCCCCACTGGAGGTGTTTGTGCTGCATCTTTAACTGGCTTGTGGCATGAGGACATTTTTGCTTGTAATACAAGAAAACAGTGTTGTTAGTTTTCTTATGGAGGAAGTAGCATTGTGGGGTAAGTCATGAGAAGGAGCAACATGGGGATCAATTGGATAGATCTTTCAAACAGCTGACACAGGCATAATGGGCCAATGGGCCTCTACCATATCCTTCAACAATTCTATAATGCCATCAGAGAAAGCCACAAGACTGGGCAGGAGGAAGTCAGATGAGCTTCCAGAGCAGGCATTGAAACACTTGGTGGAAAGTTGGCTTTAAATGTTTACGGAAGGAAGGTATCTCAATGGATTAGTCTCCCAAACCCTGATGGACAAGTTGACAAATTAATTCCCTGAAGATAAATTTTCCTGGAAACTGCCTGGATGAGTCTCGATAATTTGAGTTGGAGTAATGAACTATTGCTGTTGAATGCACAATGCTGGTCAGCAAACCTAGTGTGCAGAGAAGCTGCCTCACAAGCCCTGAGGATTTAAAAGCAAGATTGTGTGTAGATTTAATTGTAGCTGGGAGATTTATGAAGGAAGTTCAACATACTCTATTTTTAGCATTAGGCAATGTAAATACTGTACTGTAGGAATATATATATCAAAGGGGCAGCATTTAATTTTAGAAGTGCACAACTTCGACTTTCATTGCACCTTTTAATACAACAAGATGTCCCAGTGTGCTTCATGACAACGATACAAGCAAAATGTAACTTTGAGCTGCACAAAATTGGTAGCACAGAGGAAATCCTTTGTTTTAAGGGATGTCTTAAAGGAGAGGGAGTTGGAGAGGTTTTGGGAGGGAGTACCAGAGTTTAGAGGTCAGGCAACTGTAGGAATGTTTGTCAAATGGGACAAAACAAATTGGGGGGCACATGAGATTGGAAGAGCACAGCCATCCTGGTGTTGGCGGAGATTGTTGTCTGAGGAGTTTAAGGAGAGGGTTTTTTTTAAAAAAATCCTTCAGGGCTGCTGGGGAGATGGGATTTCCCTGCTGTGCACAGAAACTCGACCTTAGAAGCAGTAGGTGATTCTCGCTGACTTTGTCAGATTTAAGATACAAGAGCTTTTTAAAACTGAGCTGTATCTGATTTCTAGATTGATTTAATTAGTGTGATTGTAACGATATGTACCTTCTATTATCCACTCCCAGTCTCCATGATCACCCATGTGCTGGATGTGTTCATGTTCATATGCAAATTTCTTAAATCTCTCCTGTTAACTTTGAAAGAGAAGAAAGAAATGAAGGTACAAGGCAATATATACAGGGTGGTGATGGCTGATCGTTTTGTACATGAGAAGAAAAATGTTGATTCTGTAATTTGCTGATTTTAGACCTTAAGGTGCTGCACTATTTGTGGATTTGTCAATTTAATAACTGGTATTTTCGTTGGAATGTTTGGCATGTGGGGGAAGCATGTCACAGTGATAGAAGTGCTGCCCTCAGTGTGTAGCTTTCTGCATCCTGTGACCTGCCCTATATTTTTAAAGATTTTTAAGGAATTATTTGAGAAATAAAGACTAAGGTGCATCTCATTCACCATGATGAGAGTTGCATGATAAACAATAATGGCATCATGTACGAATCATAGCCTTCAATTTCTGTCATTTATCTCTATCCAGAATGCACTGTCTGAAATAATAATGGAAGCAGATTCAATGGTAACTTGCAACAGCATTTAATATGTCCTTATAAACAAAAAAGAAACTTCAGTGCCACAGGAAGAGTGAAACTAAATTGGTAACTCTTACATGAGTTAGCAAAGGAGCAATGGACCCAATGGGTAACTGTCCTTTTTGATTTTGATTTTTCTGCCCAGTCCAAAACAGACCCAGGCACAGGATGAGAGAATCCCCTCGTGGTCCAAAAGCATCTATTCTTCCCAAGCGTGTCTCTTTTCCTGAATAAAATTCAACTTATGCTTAAAATGGTCAACACAAGCCACTTGCATCATCACGCCAGAGATTTATTCCATAGATTGGTCTGTGTGTGTGACTCGCTCACTCACTGAAATGTTGTTTTTTGTGGTACCATCAGACTCATTCCAATCTGCAGATCTACAGGAGAGATGCTGTGGGATGGAGCTGCTGCCTCAAGCTTGTCATTTGGACATCATCAATAACATTTCCACACTAGGAATAATCAAACTTCCATTTACCTATCACTTCAGTCTAACTCATAGCATTAATAAGGTATTTTTTGAGGGGAAGACTCAGTATTTGAATGATGTTCAGCCAGTTTGAGCACAACAAGATCCTGCAAAGAACATTTTGGATGTTGTTTAGGCAATGCGTATTGGGTAGGACACTAGGAAATTCTCCACTGCTGTCCCTCTAATTGTATCGAGGAGTCCTTCCATCTTCATCTAGGAGGGCACTGCAGGGAAGTGTCAGCTGTGATCACGTCCTCGACGCTCTGGATTGGGGCTTGAACTTTAGACTGACTTGGCAAAAGCCAGTGCTGAGTGGGTTGATTGTGCATCAGCTGGACTCGGTCGTGATGGTCAGGAAGTTTGAGTTTCATGTGCTCTTGAACACTGCACCAAGGTTGACATTATCGTACAGTACTGAAGGAGCACGAGGTTGAGATGTGGAGTCATGACCCTGTCTGACTCATCCAGTGACTTGAGATGCTGAAGATCCTGTGGCCCTTTTCTGAAACATTGTGTGCTCTCAGCATCCTGACCAACATTGCTCAATCATTGCTACCAGCCAGTCGTAAGTTTGTTTATTCATTGGTTGTTATGGAGCCTTACCTTGAATGAAATAGTGGCTTATTTACCTACAAAACAGCTGGTTATATCTTGAGAGATAGTAGGAACTGCAGATGCTGGAGAATCTGAGATAACAAGGTGTAGAGCTGGATGAACACAGCAGGCCAAGCAGCATCAGAGGAGCAGGAAGGCTGACGTTTCGGGCCTAGACCCTTCTTCCATAGTGTAGTGGTTATCACGTTCACCTCAGACGCGAAAGTCCCCAGTTTGATCCTGGGTGGGAACATTATAGGGTGTGGTTATATCTTGAAGCAGTTTTATCTACCTGAGGTGCTTTTGAGAATCTAGTGTTGTATAAATTCAAGTTGCGTTTCTTACCAGGTTTAGGAAGCATTCTGTGTCGGTTTACTGTTGTTAGGTGTTGGGTTAGGAGTTTGTAAACTAAGTGCAGTTTTCTAGCTGGTGGCACCAAGCAGCAGTAAGCCATCCTTTTGGACCAGCTTCAAATCTTCTGTCCCTGAGGTGAAAAGAACCCCATCTCAGAGCTATCCAGTCCCTTCTCACCTGAAACATTTCAACCAATCAGTAAACAGCATTTTGTGCCTACATTTAAACTGTTGCTCAAAAGTTGATGTGTCACTTGCTGAGTTGCAGAGAGTCATTTTTTTTTGTATTTCAATATAGTGAAACTTGATTGGATGTTCAAGACTCTATATGCAGGATACTGCCGAGATTTAATTGAGTGGATGACTCCAAGGTTGGTTTTTACAGGAAGACCGAGGTGGTGGAGTGTTATATAGGGATGAGGCGTTATGGAAATGCAGGAGAGACAATAAGGAATTGTTCCAACACAGTATGGAGGCATGAGAGTGCACTGGACAGAAGAGATATTTAGAATGACAGAGGAGATGAAAATCCATGGGTATGCTGTCTATAGTGACTGAGTCTCACAGTGGTGGGTGAATGAGTTTGTAGGGTCATTTGGTACTGAGCCAGAGGTCAGCTGTCAGGTGAGGTGTTGCTTGTGTCTGGTCCTTGATGGCGAGGTGTCTCAGCATCAGAGAGGCATTGAGCCTTGTGGGGCAAGACATGAGCATTGCCATGAGAAACAAGTGAGTCTACCTAACAGATGAGAGACAATGTTGGCTCACCTCCCGCTTGTGTTGATATTCAGCTGGAATGAAGCTTGTGTGAATGTTCAGAGGAAAAAAAAGTTACAGGTATGTTGGTGAAGGAGTGGAGCAGGTAGAGCAGACCTCACTGCAAATTTGTTTTGTCTTTTGACACAGTTTTCTTAAGCCACGAGCATCTAAGCAGGTAAAATGAGTCTTTTTAAATATTGAATCTGACCTGAAAGTGCTTGTCAATATGGGACTAAGCTTGTACCTTTTCCTGTGCTCTGAACCCTCTGCACAGGGAGCAAACAGGTGTTTCTCTCTGTAATGTCACCTCTCAACTTGAGGTCAAATCACCTGCCTTAAATAAGTAACGCGTGTACAGATTATTCAGGGTTCCATTTCCTGCTCTACTGGCAGTCAAGTCCAAGTCATGAACAGTAAGACAGTCATTCTGCTGCATATAAGGGTCAGGCCTCTTTAGGAGGCTTAACCTGGTATCTCTGATTCTCAAAGGGGAGAAACTGGTTATAATTTGACTTTAACTGGTAGTTCTAGTCTGAAAGGAGCAGAAAGTGGAAATGTCTTTCAGGAACCGGTAGAAGCAAGAAATTGATCAGACAGTGGAAGCCTGTCTATAACCCCAAGCTGTACCTTCCCTTGTTGTGTTTGGGGACAGTGTGGAGACATTTGTTCTGCCTGACCACATACTGTGCCATCCTGGGAGTGTTTAATGAGCACAGTTTAAAAGGAGCGTTACTCTGTTTCTAACATCAAAACTGGAGGTATCCAAATTTCAGCTGAACAGCCTCCAATAGACTCAGGGTAATCAGGGGAGTAAATAAAGCTGATGTTACCTAAACCAGTTTGGAGGTCAGTGGGATGTACTTTGACCAGTTTCCAGAACTGAGACACTGCAGTCCTCTGAGAATCTACATCTGCAGAATGTCAATGTTCTCTGACTCTGTGATTATAGTCAGAAATCATGTCTGTGTACATATATATTTTGGATAATGAATACTCTGCCAGTTTTAATTTGTCCACCTGTCTGGTTTTGTAATTATTATCCCTCTCTAGGCTAACATATTTCCAGACTAAGTGATTGTGATGTCAATGGTGATGGTTTCGAGCATTTTATTGGCAAACTACCAAGTGATTAACTAGTAATCCTGGGTTTGAAGATAAATCCTTTAGCCACTTCAGAGATGGGGTAGTTGGGAGAGACAGCAAAAGCACAGGATGGAGATTTGACAGGTTTTTTTTTTTTTAAAAAAGCTTTTTACAAATTGGGAGAAACTATTTCCTTCGATGGGAAATTGGTGATAAGGTCTTCAATTGAAAATTGTCATGGAGAGTAGGCCGAAGTGGGGAAATTTCATTGCAGAGGGTTTGATGTTTTCCCACCGGGAATGATTGAAGCAGAGATTGGCTTGTTGAGAGAAAAGAATAATTGAAACAGAGAGAAGGAGCGCAGATCTTCAGTAGTTTTGGACTGTTCTAGAGCCAGTGTCGATGTGTGATGGATTGAAATGTCTAGTATGTGTAGCAATGTCTAACATGCATTTGTGAACATGTCCTTTGTTTATTATAGCAGAATTGTGAATACATTCCATTAAAACATGCAAAAATTTTCCAAATTAGTTTGGCTCTCTAACGTATCAGAAGATTTATGGGTTTATGCCTTGCTCGGGGATTTGAGCTCCTGACCCAGGCGAGCGCTTGCATGCAGTATCCAAGGCTTCTAGCATTGGCAGAAGCGCCACCTTTCAGATCAGCTTCCACATTACAAATTGAAGCTGTTTTTGGGGCCTTGCTGTTCACAGTATCCCAGCCACGTCTGCGTCAAGAAATTTCCTTGGAAAAATAAGGTGCTGCTTTCCCTTCAGGACTTGTGAACAGCATGAATTATAAGCTTTTAGGGTGTTGCCATGTGTCACATTAAGAAGAATTCCCAGTGTCCAGTCAGTTCATTTCATATAACGGTACAGTTAGGATCTGAAACAGAAACAGAAATTGCTGGAAAAGCTCAGCAGGTCTGGCAGCATCTGTGGAGCG
>NC_063360.1:36543298-36543769 GCF_021869965.1 Rhincodon typus | reverse complement strand
AAGTATGACACCAAGCCATTTAAGAAGGTATTAGGCCACGCGTCCAAAGGGTTTGTTTAACAAGCAAAGATTATCAAGTGCTTTAAAGGAGAAAAGTGAGCTAGAGGCATATAACGAGGGAATGGCTGAGCTTGGAGCCTAGGCATCTGAAGGCGCAGCAATCAATGGTAGGACAATTGTAATTAACAATGTACAAGAGGCCAAACTGAAGGGTGAAATATCTTGAAGGGTTGTGGAGCTGGAGGAGATGACAGATATAGGCAAGGAATGAGGACATGAGGGATTCAAAAACAAGGATGAGTCAATTTGGGTTGCATTTTAAAATACCTTCAAGATACCCGCGTCATATCTACTGAACCATTAGTATTTATGTTCTATAATAAAATAAAGAGCTGCACGTGCTGAAGATCTGAAACAGAAACAGAAATTGCTGGAGAAGCTCAGCAGGTCTGGCAGCATCTGTGGAGAGAA
>NC_063360.1:36525537-36542898 GCF_021869965.1 Rhincodon typus | reverse complement strand
AGACCCTTCATCAGAAGGGTCTAGGCCCGAAACGTCAGCCTTTCTGCTCCTATGATGCTGCTTGGCCTGCTGAGTTTATCCAGCTCTGCACCTTGTTGTCTCAGATTCTCCAGCATCTGCAGTTCCTACTATCTCAGCTAACTTTCTGTATTTACTTTGACTCAGTTGAGAGAGCTATTAGTACAAAATCGCGGCAGTGTTGGTGCTGAAGAAGTGCTGTGTTGTCAGCTTTGTCCTTCGGAAGAGATTTTGATCCAATTACTTGGCTGCTATCTCGGATGTAAAAGGTCCCATTGTACCCCACCTACAGATTTGTACATGAACTGGCCACTTACGGCAACATTGTGTACAAGAATAGACCATTCAGCAAGGTAGTGTCTGATCTGTGGCCTAACTCCACAGTGGCTCAGTGGTTAGCACTCTTACCTCACAGTGCCAGGGACCAGGGTTCAATTCCAACCTCCAGCGACTGTCTGTGTGGAATTTGCACATTTCTCTGTGTTTGTGTGGGTTTCCTCCCACAGTCCAAAGATGTGCAGGGATTGGCCATGCTAAATTGCCCATAGTGACCAGGGATGTGCCGGTTAGGTGAATTAGCCACAGGAAATACAGGGTTACAGGGATAGCAGAGGGGGTGGAATCTGGGTGGGACGCTGTTCAGAGTGTTGATGTGGACTTGTTGGGCCGAATGGTCTGTTTCCACACTCGAGGGATTCTGATTCCACCTGCCTTTGACTCATATTGCCTTAATAGCTTTGATCAACAAAAAAATTATCAATTTCAGATTTTAAAATTAACAATTGATCTATCATTCTCTGCCTTTGGAAGACAGTTCCAAACCTCTACCACTCTGTGTAGAAGTGCTTCCTAACATCTCTCCTCTCCTGAACAGACTGGCCCTAATTCTCAGACTATGCCCCTTAGTTCTAGAGTCCCCAACCAGCGGAAATTGTTTATCTACCCTGTAGATTTTATCTTCTGTCTTTTCTTGTTAATATCTTGAAAGCTTTGATCAGATTACCCCCTAACCTTCTAAATTTTGGAGAAAACAAGCCTCGTAACTTAAACCCTGAGGTTCAGCTATCATTCTCATAAACCTGTGTTCTACTCCCTCCAAAGGCAATATATCCTTCCTAAGGTGTGGTGCGCAGATCTGCTGACAGTGCTCCAAGTGGGGTCTAACTAGAATTTTGTATAACTGCAGCACAATTTCTGCATCCTTATGCTCCAGTCCTCTAGATATAAAGACCAGTATTCCAGTTGCTTGCTTGATTATTTTCTGCATCTGTTCACGACGTTTTAAAGATCTATGCACCTGAACTCCCCAAGTCTCTTTGGACACCCTCTGTACTGAATTTCGTACCATCTGCAAAGTACCTGATCTGTCTTTTTTTTTGGTCCAAAATAGATAACTTCACACTTGCTGACACTGACCTCTGTCTGCCACAGGTTTGCTTATTTTCTAAGCATAAAATTGCTAAGGGTTGTTGATAGTCTATAACCTACACTGTCTACAATGCTGCCTAACTTTGTGTCATCGGCACATTTGGATACATGACTTTCTATGCTGTTATCCAAGTCATTAACAAATAATGTGAATAATTGAGGCACTAACACAGATCCTTGTCAGATACCACTGGTCAACATTAGAGTGCGTACCCTTATTCCTATTTTCTGTTGCATGCTATTCAACCAATTTCCCAGCCATGTCAGTAATTTGCCCTCAATTCCATGGGCTTCTACCTAGTTAACAGTCTCTTATGTGGGACTTTATCAAACATTCTCTGGAAGCCCATACAAACAACATCCATAAACATTCCCCTATCGACTACCTTAGTCTCCTCTTCAAAAAATTCAATGAGATTTTTCAGACATGACCTACCTGTCATGAGGCCATGCAGTCTCTCCTTGATTAACTGAAAATTTCAAGGTGTTCAGTTACACCATCCTTGATTATAGACTCCAACAATTTCCCCACCATAGATATTAGGCTAACTGACCTGTAATTCCCTCGTTTTCCTCTTTCACTCTTAAAATGTGGAGTGATGTGCAATTTTCCACTACAGAGGATGACTCCTGTATCTAGCAAACTGAATGATTATATTTAGGGTGTTTACAATGTGCTCCCCTACTTCCTTTAACCGCCTTGGATAGAAACCTTCAGGTCTCATTCTTTTAACTTCCTCATTACTGATGGTTTACTTAAGTCAATTTTATTCAGTCCCTATTTTCTGATCCACTATTAATTTCCTCAGGACCTCTGGCAGGCTAACTGCCTTGCTATTTACAGTAGAGAAGTAATTATTTAACATGTCTTCCATTTCCCCATAGTCATTGATAATATCCTCACTTTAGTGGGCCAACATTGCTCCTGACTACCTGCTTTCCCTTTATATATAACTATAAAATCTTCTCTTGATGTCCCTGGCAAGTTTCCTTACATTTTCTGTTTTAATAACTGTTATAAGCTGCTTTATGGCCCTTTACTGGTCTTTATTATTTTCCCATGCAGCAGAATATCCTTTTTTGTAAACCCATTCTTTTAGTTTGACATTGTCCCTTGTACAAGGGACAATCTATAAAATGCACTGCAGTAACTCAGACTGTCTCATCAGGATCTTCCGAGCAACCAGCCTTCATGGTGGTAGAGGTTAGATTTTGAAAGATGTCGGTGAGTTGCTGCAGTACCATCTTGTAGATGGTACACACTGCGGTCAATGGAGAATATGTTGCACTAATTTTGAAGAGATCTAATGCAGTGGTGCCGGGGTGGCACGAAGCTGTTCAGCAGCCAGGCACTAGGTGGTGCTAGGAATCTTCTTGACCAGAAGGATTGACTCTAGGCATTCTGGAATGTCTGGCATTTTATTTCTGATATTCAGCACATCCACATTGGGCCAGGAATAGACCATTCAGCCCTTTGAGTCTAGCACAGTTAGATCATGCCTGATTATCCACTCTAACCCCACTTTTCCTTTGTTATTGGTCAACAAAAATCTATTTGTCTTGAGCAAGTTTGATCATTGAGCTTCCATAGCTCCTGTGGTAGAGAATTCCAAAGTTTCATCACCCTCTGAAGAAATTTGAACAGTCTGCCTTTGTTCCGAGGCAGCTGGCCTTGGTTCTAGGAGACCACCGAGTTGTTGTCAAAGAGAGAGAGACAGACAGACGACTGTTGGTGGTTGAACCTAAGCGTTACCACACCTCAGGCAAGGGGAGATGTTGAGAAGGAGAGTCCTTCCGGGTAACCTGGTGCAGGAATTGAACTGATGCTGTTGGCATCGTTGCATCACAAACCAGCCATTTAGCTAACTGAACATCCTAACTCATCCATAATGTCAGAATTTTGTACGCCCCAATGAGATCGTCCCTCATTCTTAATTTCAAAAAATATACGAATAGTCTCTAGGATTGATCTCTCATCCTGCGATCAGGTGATCTTATTACAGAAGCGATATTGTCAATCAACGAATTGGAAATATTTTTCCATTTTAAAAAAAAATGTGCTTCATAGTAACAAAACATTTTACACCAAATCACTGAAGGGAAGGTTAGGACAGGTGCCTGAAAGCTTGGACAAAGAGGTACATTTGAGTGCCTTAAATATTGCTGAAAAGGATACATCTTGTTGAAGCTTTTTTGTCTCACTACCCATGTAAGATGAAACCAACATTTAAAGCCGTACAAGAACAGAACGCTGATTGGTTAACAAGTAAAAGTAAAGTTATCACAATCTCGGAGGACAACAGTCCTGCTCATTCATGGAAGAGAGATGACTGGTGCTGACTTTAACGTGAGGGCCACCATGTCTTAGGTGAGGGGAGAGGCCTTGAAGATAACTTCAGAATTTAACCCGTGCTGTCGGTGTCACTCTGCATTGCAACCCAGCTAACTGACCTCTGAGGAAAAGGAGTCTCTGGTGAAAGTGTTGCCATGGAGAATTCAGCAGTTAATGATGATTGATAGTTATCTCTCTGGCTAAGTTTCAATGTCAACCAGCCTTCTTTGAAAATGATTGGTAAAAGCATTTTCCTGAGAAATAGACCTGTGCATGACTCATAGCTATTTTGTTGATTTGGAACATCTGCAGTGTGTATATATGATCTTTGCCAAGAAAGGAGCCCTGTGTATTGGTAGATACAAGTTCTAGTGGACCTGTGTGAGCCATTAATCAGGATTCACTTCCCAATCAATCCATGCTAACTTCTCTCACAATATCAATGCTGCTTTTCCCACATTTTTGCTGCTTTTGTGAATTGATGAGTGCAAGATGAAAAGCTCTAACAAAATGTTTTCTCTCTTCTGCAATTTCTGTTTCACCAAATAACTTTTGAGTGACAGGAAGGATGAGAGACAGAGGGATGAGGTTAAGAACAAATAGATGAAGATGTGTTTGCAAATAGTGGGAAAATGGAAAGTGGGAGTGTGTCCATGGCTTGAACGGAGATCTCAGCATCATGAGGGTGGCAGAGTTTAGAGAGAGGGAGGAGAAGCCATGGACCGATTTGAAAACAAAGATGGATGTTTTTAAAGCGAAGCTGTTGGGAAAACAGGAACCGATGTACAAATGACAATCGTGGTGGGTAAAGGGAACCTATGGATGTGGTGTACTTGGATTCCTAAAATGTATTCGATAGAATATCACATCAAAGTTTAATACTCCAAATAAGAGCTCACGGTCTAGGGTGTAACGCATTGGACATTGGAAAAGGATTGATCATTAATAGGAAGCCATGTATTGATTAAATAGTTGGTTTTCAGGTGTGCAAGCTGTGACCAGCAGAGTGCCATCATGACCAATGCTGTCTCCAAAGTATTTACAATCTGTATCAATGACTTGGCTGAGAGGACCAAATATCTGGATGCATAATTTGCTGATGACACCAAAAAAGGTAAGAAAGTACATTGTCTAGAGGAGCAGAAGAATCTAGGGGGCTACAGATAGGTTGTGAGTGGGCAAAAAAAATGGTACATGGGGTATAATGTGGGAAAATGTACATTTGTCCAGTTTGGTAAATAGAAAATCATTATTGAAATAGTGAGTGAAGCAGAACACCAAGGTCCTGGTACATAAATAATACAAAGTTAGTTTTGCAAGTTCAGCAAGTGATTTTGGAAGGCACGTGTAATATTGGTGCTTATTGCAAGGGGAATGGAATATAAAAGTAGGGAGTTTTTAGACAGCTGTACAGGATGTTGGTGAGATCACATGGTGAACTGTGTGCAATTTATTTAACAAAGGATATAATCATTAAAGATAGTTTAAAGAAGATTCTCTAACTTCTGGGATGAAGGACTTACTTTACAAATATTGACCAGGTTGGACTTTTACACATCAGAAGTTAGAAGAATGAGAGGTGATCTTGCTGAAATGTGTACTATCATGAGGGGTCAGAACAGGGTCAGCCAAGTGAGGGTGTTTCCACTCTGAGAGAGGTCGGATCTCAGCAATGTCCCCTTTGAGATGGAGATGAAAGGAAAGGTTTCTCTTGGAAGGTTGGTTGTGCAATTCCCTTCGCTGGAAAGAAATGGAAGCTTGGTTATTAAATTGGTTCAAGGCATTGTTAGATTTTTGATAGACAAGAGTGTCTAGGGCTATAGGACACAGATTGGAAAGTGGAATTGAGAAAATAACCAGATCAGAAATAATTTTATTGCATAGCCAATGCTACTGCTATGTCCGACATTCCAATGTAGATCAGAAAACACAAGTGATAGGTAAATAATTATCCAGCATGAGAGAACACACTAGTGATCCTGACAGCAAGTCACTCAAATTGCTTTTAATGTAAATTAAGTCCATGTAACTAGATTGACCTTTTTACTATTGTACATTGTAGCAAATGGAACAGGGCAGGAGTCCAGGCTGAAAACAGGAAAAAACATTAGGTTTGAAAGGAGCAAAGAGCTGCCAGTCAGATATTCCACTTAAATAAAGCAATGAACGTGACCCATGATCTGATAGTACTGTAACACTGGGCAGAGGGGTTGCAGCTGCTTTTCGTGTTCGTCATGTTGTTTGAACATTATGAATTTTAGGGGAGGTGGAAAAACTACAGGCCTTGCTTTTTTAAAAAAGATATCTTTAGAACTTGCTTTCAGCAAAAAATGGGAAAGTAGTCCCTGGCATTTGCCAAGTTCTGAGATCCCCACAATCATCAATGCAGCTGTCTGACTGTGTCTTGTTAATGAGAATGAACTAATAATCAATTGTTCATCAGGAATTTATTAACTTGGTGTATTAGTTTATTTAAAGCATTACAAGTGTGTCAGCAGACATTACAATAAACCAGCTGACTTTTGTGTGTTGCTTGCAAACCCACTACAGACCACCAGGAAGAGTCACAATGTTGTATACAACAAGAACATGAAGTTCTTAAGAGAGTTCACCTTTAAAAACAAGGTGCACATACCAAATTCTGGATAAACTATACACCAATGGTTGCAAGTCCTGCCAACTTCTCATTCTTGGTAAATAGGCTGCCAACTCTGGATAGATTCTGGAGGTTTCAGCATTTGACTTTGCCCCCTTTCAAGATCACTTGATATGTTCATTCCAGCACTGCCTCACCCCTGCTGTTGTGGCAGATCTCCTAACATGTCCATCTTCCGACGTTAAACAGAAGAAAATGTTTCTCTGATTTCAAATGTTTTAATTCTCATGTGCAACAAGGGTGTCATTGGTGGAGCCAACATTTTTGTCTATCTCTATTTGCCCTTGAGAAGGTGGTGGTAAGCTGCCTTCTTGAACCGCTGCAATCCACAATGCCCTTAGGGAGCGAATTCCAGCAGTTTGACCCAGCGCCAGTTAAGGAACAGCAATATATTTCCAAGTTTGGATAGTGAATGGCTTGGAAGGGAGCTTGTAGGTGGTGGTATTCCCCCGTATCTTCTGCCCTTGTCCTTCTAGATGGAATTGGTCATGGGTTGGAAGGCGCTGTCTAGGAATCTTTGGTGAATTTCTGCAGTGCATCTTGTAGATAGTACACACTGGTGTTACTGAGCGTCTGTGGTGGAGGGAGTGGATGGCACCACATTAAAACCAATCAGTTGAGTGATTTGTGACTGTCAATCAAATGTAACCCCCTATATCACATTTTTATAACTAATCTCCGAGGTGGAGTAAAATGTAACTCTGTCTCTCTAGAGTCTGATTTTTGGAGCAAGTTTTAGAGATTCCAGGGCAATCTGGACTGTTGGCAAACCCAGTAATTAATGAGCATTTCTTTCAGCACTGCTAGTTGCTGACTGAGCTCAGCTACAGCACTACTGTCAAGCCAGTAGTTTCCTGTATGACAACAGTGACTACACAGCAAAAATGCTTCGTTAGCTCAAATGTTTTTTTCAAATATCCTGCGCAGCTGATAGTCATACAGCACAGAAACCGATCTTTCGGTCCAACCAGTCTACGCTGACCATAATCCCAAACTAAACTAATGCCACCGGCCTTCACTTGGAAATATCCCTCCAAACCTTTACTTATACTTATCCCAATGTCTTTTAAACGTTGTAAGTATGCTCATATCAACCACTGGGTAAAAAATTTGCCTGTTGTGTATTTTTTTTTAAATCTCCTCTCTCATTAAAAATACGCCCCCCCCCCAAGTCCTAGAGTCATAAAGTCATATAGCACAGAAACAGACCCTCTGGTCCAACTGGTCCACTCCAAACATATACCCAAACCAAACTCGTCCCACCTGCCTGCTCCTGGCCCATATCTGCCCAAACCTTTCCTATTCATGTATCTATCCAAATGTCTTTTAAACATTGTAATTGTACCCACATCCACCACTTCCTCAGGAACTTCATTTCACGCACAAACCACCCTCTGTATAAAAAAATCTTGCCACTCATCTTTCTTAAATCTCTCTCCTCTCACCTTAAAAATGTGCCCCCTAGTCTTAAAATCCCCCATCGGAGGGAAAAGACAACTACCATTAACTCTATACCTGTCATTATTTTATTAACTTCTATCAGGTTGCTTCTCAACATCCTACGCTCCTGTGAAAAAAGTCTCTGCCTATCCAGCCTTTGTTTATAACTAAAACTTTCTATACCAAGCAACATCCTGATAGATCTCTTTTGAACCCTCTCCAGCTTGATAATATTGTTCCTATGACTGGGTAACCGGAACTGGACATAGTACTCCAGAAGAGGCCTCACCAATGTCCTGTACAACCACACCATAATATCACAATTCTTATTCTCAAAGGACTGAGCAATGAAGACATCTCTGGTTAGGCCAGCATTTATTGCCCATCCCTAATTTCTCAAGTGGCAGTTAAGAATCAACCACGTTGCTGTGGGTCTGCAGTCACATGTAGGCTAGGTAAGGATGACAGATTTCCTTCCTTAAAGGACATTAGTGAACCAGATGGGTTTTTCCAACAATCAACAGTGGATTCATGGTCACCATTAGACTCTTAATTCTGGATTCTTCTTTGAATTCAAATTCCATCATTTGCCACAGTAGGATTTGAACCCAGGTTCCCAGGACATTAGCTGAGTTTCTGGATTAACAGTCCAGCAATAATATCACTAGGCCATTGCCTCCCTCCAAAAGATGATATTAGCTATGTTTTTTTAACCAGCCTGCCTATATGTGATGCAAACTTCAATGAATTATGTACCTGAACCCCTACCTAGGTCTACAACACTACCAAAGGCCCCACCATTAATTGTATAAGTCCTACTCCTGTTTGTTTTACCAAAATGCAATACTTTGTATTTATCGAAATTGAACTCCAACTGCCATTCCTTAGCCCATTGACACATTTGATCAAGATCCCTTTGTAATCTTGGATAACCTTCTCCACCAACACTCTGTCTCTTGCCATTAAGTATCCAATTGGCAAGATCACCCTGAATCCCATGTGACATAACTTTACTAATTAGACTACCATGTGGAACATTGTCAAAGGCTTTACTAAGATTGAGATAAACAATGCCTACTGCCCTGTCATCATCAATCTTTATAGTAACTTCCTCAAAAAACTCAATCAACTTTGTGAGACATGATTTTCCTCACACAAAACCATGCTGCCTATCCCTAATCAACATTTACCTCTCTAAGGGTCCATAAATCTTATTTTTTAGAATCACCTCCAACAACAGTATCCACGACTGAAGTCAGACTCGCTGGTCTTCCATATATAAATGCAAGTTTTGTTCCTTAACTACCACACTGTGTTCGCTGTGGGTTTGGTCAGAACCACATGGCTCCAGATTTCATCACAAACAGTGAAGTCACTGCACTCCCTCAGCACTGACCCTCCGACAGTGCGGCGCTCCCTCAGCGCTGACCCTCCGACAGTGCGGCGCTCCCTCAGCGCTGACCCCTCCGACAGTGCGGCGCTCCCTAAAGGTGGCATAGTGAGTCTCAGTTTGGGTTATGTGATCAAGAGTCTGGAAAAGGGTCTGAATTTGTAAGCATCCCATTCCGAAGCTGTCCTGCGTCCAGAGAATGAACAGGTCCAAGACAAAGTCCCCTCGTCAATGTTAGATGACAGTAATGTGAGGAAAATACAGGGCAGCAAGAGCCGGAAAGTTGTTTTATTGCAAGATATAAAACATACAAATTATTTCTTTACATTTTCTAACTTATTCTGATTACATGATTCTAGTTTTCCCTTAATAATAAGGGTCACAAGCAATTCATTTTCTTTTCATAGCGAAATCTCCGATGACAGAAGTGCTGAACTCATTTTTCCACACGCCAGTGCTAGATTCCTGTGGAGTTCAGGCTTCAGTTGGATGCTTTCAACCATACGTTGACTTTGTGACCTTCAAGTGATAAAGCAGTTGATTTTTTTTTAAAAAAAACATCATTTCTCTTTACTTTATAACTAACAAACTAGAAGCTGAAGAAAAATAAAAGCACACTTTTTTTTTAATGCTGTATGATTTGTTTTCGTGTTTAACCTGCTGTACTGTCCCCAAGATTAATCTCATTCCTGGAGATTCCAGAGCATTCTTGGTGATCCAGCAATGGGTAGCCAGTTTCCGAGACCTGCCAGGTCCTGACCTGTTGCAATCTGTCCCACCTCACAACCAGCCTTCAATTCGAAATTCCGTGTGATTGGAAAGGGTTGGGATTGGAGGTGGGAGGGGATTAGCCTGTGCAAGTTTGACTTCCTGCATTGTTAAAGTGAAAACAGGTTGGCACAAATGGAACATGTGCCAGGAAACTAGTCCCAGGAGCCAGAAACAGGGATTAAAGCACAAAAATTCAAAGCCGGTGTTTTAACATCACCGGAATGGGACAGGCTAAATTCACCCTTTCAATGACCGTTGGTAATAGCGCTTTGCGTAATCGATTTTAACTTAAAGTTCGTCCTTGTACACTGTCACTGGGAATGTTAAAGAAACAGAACTTTGATGAAGAGTTGTTAAGTTAGTAAGGGGGAAAAGGGAGATGACAAGCTTCGGGGAGGATGTTTTGTAAAAATGTGCTTTCCTGGCTGGGGAGGAGGGGTGCAGTGCCTTGGTGAATTGAGTTAGAATGGAGGAATTGGCTGAGAAATGTCAGTCTCCAAAAGAATGGGCAGTTAGTTGAGGATAGTGTTTCTGTGACCTGCTGCAGGCACTGGGATGTGAGAGACTGCCTGAGAAACACCAGATTTGTCTCTTTCTCCAGGAGATTTGCCTTGGCATCATTCATGCTCGGTGGGGGAGACTAGTGTGATCACAAGCAAATTTCACGTTTCTTTTGAATCACAGCATTGTCACCCACAGTATCACCTCTGGGCTTCCTGGGTCCATCAATTGGAATTTGGTGGTCAGTTCCTGCAGAATCACCTGTGTAAGATTGTTAAACTAATTAATCTCTGCAAATTAATTCCTCGACCAGCTACCTCTCCTTTATGATAAGGTCGGCTCTAGCAACATGTGAGACACTGTGTTTGGAGTGAGATACTGGGTGTGGCATAAGACATTTGTTTTTAGAGACACACTGGGTCACTAGCTCATATGTCTTTTAAGATGAAGGTATCAATGATACATGTTCTGAAATTTGCTTGACCTCATGTTAGACTGATATTGACCTCGGGAAGGACAGTGTAAAGAAAACATAATTTTTTTTTTCTTTTTTTTCTTGTAGAAAAGGCGAATCCCATCCATTTACAGATCCTAAAAAAAAGAGCTTTTAAATCATAGAATCTTATTGAAGGAGGCCAATCAGCCCATCATATCTGTGTCTATTATATCAATTAGTGTCTTTGAAATAGCCAATTAGCTCTACTGTCTCCAGCTCAAGGCCTATAGTATATACTGAATATCTATTAAGGATTAAGAGAGCTATCAGAATAATTGCAACAAATCGCAATGCCATTCAGAGTCTATTTGAAGTAAATCATCAGTTCATTCAGAGTCTAATTGCTCAAATCTTGAGGTCAGTCAGTTTAATTGCTGCACAGTAAGGGAAGTTTGGAGATTAGCAGGAGCTTCAAAATTTCAGGTTCCCAGAGTCAGAGAAAAGGGACTGTCTTTCTTACAGCGTGATCCCTAACATCTCAAGTGAAGTCTGATGGGCATTCAAAATTTTCACAGTTAATTCTCTGAACAAGCAACTGATGGGAGCACTCACCTCAGTACAGTAATTTGAGAAACATGATAGAGAGAGCAATCAATCCAGTGTGGATTCTGTGCACTGTGTTTGCTTGGCCATGCAAGTTTCGGCATGCATTTCTGTAAGAGGGATAATATTTTAGAAAGGTTTAGCACTCTATAAACAGAAGTCATTGTCAGGCGAAGACAGAGTGCATAATAAAAAGAATCTTGAATACGTTTGGGGAAAACTATTTCCCTTTAGTGCAATTGTCACCAGAAGAGGCTGGGATTGTGTAATTAACTCAACGAAAGGAACATGATTGACAGGAATTGGCTAGTGATATCCAGTAAAGAACAGGGTTATATAAATGAGGGCATATTCCTCCCTAATTAGTGTCTACGATTAAATTTTACAGCACAGAAAGAGGCTTTTTTAAATTCATTCACATGATGAGGGTGTCACTGGCTAGACGAGCATTTATTGCCCATCCCCAATTACCCAGAGGGCAGTTAAGAGACAGCCATATTGCTATAGGTATGGAGTCACATTTAGGCCAGACCAGGTAAGGATGGCAGATTTCCTTCCCTAAAGGACATTAGTGAACCAGATGGGTTTTTCCCAACAATCAGCAATGGATTCGTGGTCATCATGAGACTTCTTTTTTCCTTTATTGAATTCAAATCCCACCATCTTTGAATGGATTTGAACCAGGGACCCAGAACATTATTCAGGTCTTTCATTAACAGTCCAGTGATAATACCACCAGGGCAACACCTCCTCAATCACCTCCCTATTCAACGCATTGTGTCTGTACTGGCTCTTTGGCAGGGCTCTCCAATTAATCCCATTTTCATATTTCGTTTTGTGTTTAGTTTTGCAAATTGTTTCACTTCAAATATTTCTCCACTTCCCATTTGAAAGTTCACACAGAATCCACTGACCCTCTGACGGTGCGGCACTCCCTCAGCACTGACCCTCCAATGACCTTTCAGGAAATGTGTTTCCACTTTATCTTTCTCTCAAACTTGCCATTATATTCAGATCCAACTATCTTCTGACTGGTAAATGGAAACAAAGAACTGCAGATGCTGGAAATCTGAAACAAAAATGTAGAATTGGCCGGAGAAACTCAGCAGGTTTAGCAGCATCAGTGGGGAGAGAAACAATGTTTCGAGTCCAGTGACTGGACTCCTGAAGAAGGGCCATTGGACTAAAAATGTTAATGCTATTTCTCTCTCCACAGATGCCGCCAGACCTGCTGAGTTTCTCCAGCCAGTTCTATCTTCTGGGTGGTCCATTCTACACTCTCATAACTCACTCTGTAAGGGAGTTAGATCAAAATGACCTTTTTCATAGCATCCCTACAGTGCAGATAGAAACCATTTGTCCCATCAAATCTGCACCAACACCCTGAAGACCATCCCACCCTATTCCATACTTTCCATACTTAATCCACCCAACCTGTGCATCCCTGAACACTAGAAGATAATTTAGCATGGCCAATGCACCTAATCTGGACATCTTTGAGCTGTGGGAGGAAACCAGAGTACCCAGAGGAAACGCGCACAGACACAGGAAGAACATGCAAACTCCACACAGACAGTCGCCTGAGGTTGCATTTGAGCCCAGGTCCCTGGCTCCGTGAGGCAGCAGTGTTTCCCTCTTTTTGATAAAGGCTTGGATCATTCACCTCTTCCAGTGTCTTGCTGGCCAACCATTCACTTCCCATCCACATTCAACATGCTGATGTCTGAATTCTGACTCACTTGAGTCTAGTTCACCTAGTGCCCCCTCTGCTCACTGACCTATCTTGGCTCCTGCACTGTTTTGTTTTTGTAATGCTTATTCGAGTTTTCAAATACTTCCCTCATGACTCTGTAATCTGCAGTTACCCTCCAGCCCCAGCGATTTCTGCATCATTCAGTCCTGTAGCACTAAGTCTCCTCGGACTGTCCAGGCTGCATTATCGGTATCTTAGTTGGCAGCTGCCAGGGTTTTGTTGGGGTTTGTTTCGGTGATTAGGATAATTGCTTAACTAGGAAATGATTCTTTTAGAGAATTGATACAACACAATCGCAAGAATATCTAAACACCTGCGTGTGTGTTGTTTTCCTGAAAATGACTGAGATTTCAATGCTGTTCAGAAAGGAGGTGGATGAGAAAAGAAATCCTAAAAAGAGAGACTCTGACTAATACTACTAATTTAATACAAATTAAACCGATTGAAAAGAACAGTACAGCAAGTTGAGGTGGCTTTGTTTCCATGAGAATGAGGAAGTTTAATTGGAATGTGATAAAGAATAAGGAAGCACTGATGTCCTTGTTTCTGGCAGGATAAATGAGAGCCACTAACAATCATGAACACCGCATGTGTGCAGTGTAGAAATATTCCTTTGTACTCCCACAGCTGCACAGATAACAACTTCAGGAAAGCAACTGATGCTGAGGCTCATTAAACCGAAATCTAAACACAGCGAGGCTTTTTTTGGAGATAGATTGTGCTGGAATTGTAAAATTAGGCGATAATTGCACATTCATCACCGGTCAAGTGAAATGTATTTTTATCGGGTTTTCAGAAACATTTGTAATAAAGACGGTGCAAACTGTCATCCGAGGCGGAAAGCTTTGAGATACTCCGAGACGGAGCAAGGAGATTAGGGTGGAGGGTCTGCCTTTACTTAAGGCATAAATGGGGTAAGTAACTCGCACCGAAATCTTGTGAGTGCCTCAGATACTAACGATATTAAGATGTTAGAAATCGGCCCCTCACCGCCTCTCCCATTCAACAAGTTCAGGGTGATGTGCCCCAGGCTGCAACTCCTCTTTTTATACCAACTCCTCATAATCCACAGCTCCCTGATATTCCCAAAGTCTACCTCCTCCAAAATACTTTCAGTGATCTAACCCCCACAACTCTCTGGAATTTAGAATTCCAGATATTCAACTCCCTCTCGGAGAAATTATTTTGTAATTCATCACCTCACTTTGTGCTGAATAAAAGTCTATCTCTAACTTATAAATGGTAGCATAAATTCCTAAACTTTCTTTTGCTAAACCTTAATAACCAAACAGTCCAAAGCTCTAGCATTGCCTGTCTAACTCTCTTCATCTGTCTAACTTTCTTCATCTCTCTAACCCCCTTCACCTCTCTAAACTCTGTCACCTCTCTACCTTCCAGTCTTCAGTACCTTAAAACTAAGCTTTTGTCATCATATCTCTTTATAAGCTCAGAATCAAAATGTTATTAAATAATGTTCCTGTGATGCCCATTGATTTACTACAATGAAAGGCACTATATGAATGCAAGTTGCTGTTGTTCTCACTCACCTGTCCAGCTGACATTGTCGTAATTCTTTTCTTGTCATGTTTAGTTTGTTATTGATTAAATCCTCTTCCCTGTGACATTGGTTGGATCGTTCTTGGCATTTCTGGATTTCATCTAATCAACAAAACCATACCAGATATGAGAAGAAAGAGGACAATTCTTTATAACATCTAATGTCTTTCACCCCTAGAGCAGGGGATCAGATATACAACAGAAAACAAGTCGAATCTAAACGTGCAACACAAAATGGGATTTTGTCATTGCTGCCTTTGGTATTTTGGCCGTATAACACACAATATGTTATAAACAGATCCACTCCCATGGTGAGCTCATCAGGATAGTTACCTTACTCCTGTGTCTAACCCTGTGCTGCCCATGTCCTCGGAGTGTTTGATGGGGGTTAGTGTAGAGGAGGCTTTACTCTGTGCCTATCTCTGTGCTTTCCCCGTCCTTTTTAAAGTATTCTATTTTTGACACTTACAAAATAAAGGAAGTGACCAAAAGTATTTGCTATTAACTCAGAACTGCAAAAATGGAACAACCCTCAATCCGTTTCAGTTCCAGTCCATCTACAAGATGAAAGGTTGAAATAGGTTTTTGATATATTGGAGCTTGTTGCTAGGGAATAAATGGTAACCAAGACCATAATGTGTTGTTGGTGCTGTTTATCATGGGATGCGACAAAATAATCAGGTGAGTTGACCCACACTATTCTTTTAAAGTTTTCTCAGACACAAAAACAGAAGTTGCAGGAAAAGCTCAACAGGTCCAGCATTATCTGCGGAGAGAAATGAGAGTTAACGTTTTGGGTTTGGTGACCCTTCCTCAGAACGGAAAATCCTGTCGGAGAGAGGAGCAGAACTTCGTTAAGGTGTGCACGCCGAGAAGAGATATGGCAGTGACACTTTTTATGTAGTATTAACTCGCTGCCACATCTCTTCTAGGCATGCCTACCTTGAAGAAGTTCTGCTCCTCTCTCCGACAAGGTTTCCATTCTGGGGAAGGGTAACTCAACCCGAAACGTTAACCCTGATTTTTTTTCTCTACAGATGCCGCCAGACCTGCTGAGCTTTTCCAGCAATTTCTGATTTTGTTTCTGATTTACAGCATCCGCAGTTTTTTCGGTTTTTGTAAACATTTTCTGTTCAGAACACAAAACATGTCAATGGGCTCAGTTTTGACAGTGTTCTGTATGGACATACTGACACTCAAGAGATTTCCCGAGTTGGGAATTTGCCACATTAGTGAAGGAACATTCAAAATTTCCGCAGACCTTAAATAAGAGGAACTTATTTTTCAGTAGCATCTTTCATGGTATCAGTATTTTTCCAATCACCTTACAGTCTATTTAAATTGTAGCTGCTGTTGCAAATGTGCACAGCAAACAACAATGAGCAAATAATGTTCTGATTGTACAATTAGAGGCTAAGAAGTCAGGGATAATTTCCCAGCTATGCTTCAAACTATTGCCATGAGATCCAAGGGCCAACAGGACAGCCTTAAAGGTTGTATCCTGAGATACAGCTCCATTGATAATGCAGCCCATCCAATAGTACTGCACAGAGAGGGCAGCCTGCAATATATGCGCAATCCCACTGATGAGCACTTAAACACAAGAATTTCTTCCTCAAAGATGAAAGCCCTGTTCTGTGAGAGAATGCTGACATGACTAAGAATGTATAACTCCAGCATGTGGAATTGACTGAATAATAATGGGGAGTTTGGTGAGGGGAGGGCTGGAAGTTCTCTGTAACTGTTAAGTCACTGCTTTATGAGGAGACACCATTACTCTTGAAAGATTGAGCCACAAAGCCGGCATTTCGTGAACGTTTTCACAAAGGCCCCAGGCAGATACACTCATCACCAACACTATCATGAAATGTCCAAGGATATCTAACCGTCCAGTTTCATGGTGAGGTTGCGGTTCAGCTGTTCGAACGCTTTCATCCTCTTCTCCAAATCTTGAATGCGGTCACGTCGATTAACCTGGAATACAAACATTCACAGGTCACTGGGTGCCTGGCAAAAATGTTGGGCTTGTCACGAAGAGTGATGTTAGAGGAGAGAGGTATAACACGGTCTGATTTGGCGCACTCTTTGTTGGGACAGTACCACATGAGATCATGTTGCTGCCCCTGGGGGTGGGGGTGGGGGTGGGGGCGCTGTGCAAGACAACACAGTTTGACAACATTCCAACCGGAAAAGTCAGTGCAACACTCTCCCAGGACTGCAGTACTGAGGGAGTCCCGTACTGTCAGAGGGAGCGCCGCACTGTCACAGGGTCAGCGCTGAGGGAGTGCCGCACTGTCGGAGGGTCGGCGCTGAGAGAGAGCAGCACTGTCGGAGGGTCGGCGCTGAGAGAGTGCAGCACTGTCGGAGGGTCAGTGCAGAGGGAGTGCCACACTGTGGGAGGGTCGGCGCTGAGGGAGCGCCGCACTGTGGGAGGGTCGGCGCTGAGGGAGCGCCGCACTGTCGGAGGGTCGGCGCT